>NC_068362.1:2015768-2315768 GCF_020536995.1 Dreissena polymorpha
TTTTTTTTCGCACAGTGTATTCTATGCAATCAAATTAGTGAAAAAAAATATTTGAGATAGTCCTGCATTTAAACAGACAAATGAATCTAACTTTATATATATAAATAAGTAATTTCCAATTAGATTGTATCCTATCATTTTGTGGTCATTTATCTCATAACAGTAAAAAAAGTTCAAATTGTCCTTTGTGGATAAGATGTTGCAAAGCTTAATTATATAGCCTAATTGTAAAAAGTATCTCTAAATTTTGATTTTTTTTTATATAATTTTGTAAAACAAAATTATATAACAGGTTGGTTCAGACCAGGGTAGGATAACTACTGCTCTTGGTTATACATGTAGGACTGTTTGGAAAGTATTTTAAGTTTAATCAGAAATATTTTTATATAACAGGTTGGTTCAGACCAGGTAGGAAATACTACTTGCTCTTGGTTATACATGTAGGACTGTTTGGAAAGTATTTACATGTAAGTTTAATCAGAAATATTTGAGAATTTCAGATTGTTAAGCTTTTCTCTTGCAATGCATATACATTATAATCAGTCATGGTTTGAATAATTGATATTGTGCCATATCTCACACTTGTGACTAATCATACTATGGTATTAACATTTAGATCTAATACTGAATAAAAACTACTATGTAGCCTCTTTTAATGATTTCATATAATCTTAAGATTTAGGGCGGACAGACCAAGGATTAACATGCGAAAGGCAATCAGATTCTAGAACCTGTAAGGAATTATGGTGAACGGATTTGTTGATTAGGGCTCTGTATGTGCTAATAATAGTGTAAGAATAGACTAAACAAGGCCGTCATTTTCAGAACATACATTTAATCGTCACAAACACACAGACGCTTGATAGGCTAGATGCTACTAATACTAGTGATATTATTTGAGACAATTAAACATGCCTAGAACTTCAGTGACTTGAAGTTATTACAAATAATTTAAAAACATAATTTTCAGTTGCAAACATGCAGCTGCCAAATATTTTCAGACATTGTTTTTGTTCATAGGTCACTGAAACATTATGAATATATATATTAATGCCGAATTTTCTTACTTTCGGTTATACAGGCATGTGTTAGTTCTATCAAAACAAATGAATGTTTTGTCTACATACTAACTTCACTAAGACTAATAGTAAGATGACATTTCAAAACAAACAAGTTAATTGCGACTCACCTATTGAAGGTATCAGCAACCTCTTGCCAGGTTTGTTCCTTTTTTTGCCACCTAGTGTGGCACCTTTAAATCGACAATATAACTCGTCGTACCGATCATTTATCAGTTGAACCACGAAGGTTTTTTCCGACATAGACCAATGCACCTGAGCAGTCATTGTAGTTGCAGCAGACGTCAACAAAAAACAACTTCCGCTTTACCGCTTACGTCCACAAAAAGTCGAAAAAAAAATCGATGTCGTTAAAAACCGATGTTGAACGACATCAATTTTAAATAACTTAGTGAACTCGAACTTTGTCATCGATGTCACTTGACAACGATTTTCAATTTCATGCAAAATCGATTTTCGATGACAGTAAAAAGTTTTGTGAACACGGGGCCAGGCCTAGTCACAAAGAAGCTGTATTTACAGAAAATCATCATTTTTTTAGTGAGATATGATGCGTTTTGGCAAATTTCACGGAAAAAATGCGTTTGTTTCACGAATTTAAGGAGCATCGTGAGTTTTTAAGAAAAAATACGTTTTCAGAGGAAAATAAGAAAAAAAATGTACAAAAACTCGTCTTGAGCATCTCAAATCGCAACAGTTTGTGCTAAAAGAGCTCATGAATACGTTTTAATAGTTGTTTACTTCTTTTTCTACATAGCTTGTAACAATATTCAAGTATTTTGACCGATTGTAATTATTTAGGGTAATCGTTTTACGCCTGAACGCCCGTTATAAATCAAAGCTCCGAACGCGAAAGCCACATGGCTTATCAGGCGTTATAATAAAATGCATTTTCAAGCATTTCTACGTGAAAGATCGGTCTGAAAATTGGCATGCACATAGAAAATAGATTTATAAGTATCGAGAAGTGCTTATTTTTCGCGATGTTAACAGTAAACGTTGTCTTATACGCAAAACCAGGCCTAGTCACAAAGAAGCTGTATTTACAGAAAATCATCATTTTTTTAGTGAGATATGATGCGTTTTGGCAAATTTCACGGAAAAATGCGTTTGTTTCACGAATTTAAGGAGCATCGTGAGTTTTAAGAAAAAAATACGTTTTCAGAGGAAAATAAGAAAAAAAATGTACAAAAACTCGTCTTGAGCATCTCAAATCGCAACAATTTGTGCTGAAAGAGCTCATGAACACGTTTTAATAGTTGTTTACTTCTTTTTCTACATAGCTTGTAACAATATTCAAGTATTTTGACCGATTGTAATTATTTAGGGTAATCGTTTTACGCCTGAACGCCCGTTATAAATCAAAGCTCCGAACGCGAAAACCACATGGCTTATCAGGCGTTATAATAAAATGCATTTTCAAGCATTTTCTACGTGAAAGATCGGTCTGAAAATTGGCATGCACATAGAAAAAAGATTTATAAGTATCGAGAAGTGCTTATTTTTCGCGATGTTAACAGTAAACGTTGTCTTATAGGTTACAATACACTAAATGATCGCTTCATGTAGGGCTGTACTCTCTAAAAAAATATCATAGTTTACAGGAAGGCATGTTTTACACTTTTTACCATTATTCAGGTGTTATCTTGCGGAGATAATGGTAGGGCATGAATAGGTGTTCACTACTGAATCCCTGAAATATGATACACTTGAAGACTATAGTAAACCATTGCACTAGAAAAGGTTACATTCCACTAGGAAACGGCCGAAAAAAAAAGTTGCAAAAACAGTCGATTTTGATTTGTGTCAAGTTCTTTCTTGCATTGTACATGACATATCTTTTTTATTGCATAAATCGATTCCGCTTAGAATGGCCTTTAAGAAAAGGTATGGTTATGGGGGTCTCTATGTGCAAATGTTGCATTTATTTTCGCTCAAAGTTGTCGCTTTTACATTGAATTATATAGGGAAACTATTTGGTGTATTATGACCTAAACGCAAAACCAGGCCTAGTCACAAAGAAGCTGTATTTACAGAAAATCATCATTTTTTAGTGAGATATGATGCGTTTTGGCAAATTTCACGGAAAAAATGCGTTTGTTTCACGAATTTAAGGAGCATCGTGAGTTTTTAAGAAAAAAATACGTTTTCAGAGGAAAATAAGAAAAAAAATGTACAAAAACTCGTCTTGAGCATCTCAAATCGCAACAGTTTGTGCTGAAAGAGCTCATGAACACGTTTTAATAGTTGTTTACTTCTTTTTCTACATAGCTTGTAACAATATTCAAGTATTTTGACCGATTGTAATTATTTAGGGTAATCGTTTTACGCCTGAACGCCCGTTATAAATCAAAGCTCCGAACGCGAAAGCCACATGGCTTATCAGGCGTTATAATAAAATGCATTTTCAAGCATTTCTACGTGAAAGATCGGTCTGAAAATTGGCATGCACATAGAGAAAATAGATTTATAAGTATCGAGAAGTGCTTATTTTTCGCGATGTTAACAGTAAACGTTGTCTTATACGCAAAACCAGGCCTAGTCACAAAGAAGCTGTATTTACAGAAAATCATCATTTTTTTAGTGAGATATGATGCGTTTTGGCAAATTTCACGGAAAAAATGCGTTTGTTTCACGAATTTAAGGAGCATCGTGAGTTTTTAAGAAAAAAATACGTTTTCAGAGGAAAATAAGAAAAAAAATGTTCAAAAACTCGTCTTGAGCATCTCAAATCGCAACAATTTGTGCTGAAAGAGCTCATGAACACGTTTTAATAGTTGTTTACTTCTTTTTCTACATAGCTTGTAACAATATTCAAGTATTTTGACCGATTGTAATTATTTAGGGTAATCGTTTTACGCCTGAACGCCCGTTATAAATCAAAGCTCCGAACGCGAAAACCACATGGCTTATCAGGCGTTATAATAAAATGCATTTTCAAGCATTTCTACGTGAAAGATCGGTCTGAAAATTGGCATGCACATAGAAAATAGATTTATAAGTATCGAGAAGTGCTTATTTTTCGCGATGTTAACAGTAAACGTTGTCTTATAGGTTACAATACACTAAATGATCGCTTCATGTAGGGCTGTACTCTCTAAAAAAATATCATAGTTTACAGGAAGGCATGTTTTACCACTTTTTACCATTATTCAGGTGTTATCTTGCGGAGATAATGGTAGGGCATGAATAGGTGTTCACTACTGAATCCCTGAAATATGATACACTTGAAGACTATAGTAAACCATTGCACTAGAAAAGGTTACATTCCACTAGGAAACGGCCGAAAAACAAAGTTGCAAAAACAGTCGATTTTGATTTGTGTCAAGTTCTTTCTTGCATTGTACATGACATATCTTTTTTATTGCATAAATCGATTCCGCTTAGAATGGCCTTTAAGAAAAGGTATGGTTATGGGGGTCTCTATGTGCAAAATGTTGCATTTATTTTCGCTCAAAGTTGTCGCTTTTACATTGAATTATATAGGGAAACTATTTGGTGTATTATGACCTAAACGCAAAACCAGGCCTAGTCACAAAGAAGCTGTATTTACAGAAAATCATCATTTTTTTTAGTGAGATATGATGCGTTTTGGCAAATTTCACGGAAAAAATGCGTTTGTTTCACGAATTTAAGGAGCATCGTGAGTTTTTAAGAAAAAAATACGTTTTCAGAGGAAAATAAGAAAAAAAAATGTACAAAAACTCGTCTTGAGCATCTCAAATCGCAACAGTTTGTGCTGAAAGAGCTCATGAACACGTTTTAATAGTTGTTTACTTCTTTTTCTACATAGCTTGTAACAATATTCAAGTATTTTGACCGATTGTAATTATTTAGGGTAATCGTTTTACGCCTGAACGCCCGTTATAAATCAAAGCTCCGAACGCGAAAGCCACATGGCTTATCAGGCGTTATAATAAAATGCATTTTCAAGCATTTCTACGTGAAAGATCGGTCTGAAAATTGGCATGCACATAGAAAATAGATTTATAAGTATCGAGAAGTGCTTATTTTTCGCGATGTTAACAGTAAACGTTGTCTTATACGCAAAACCAGGCCTAGTCACAAAGAAGCTGTATTTACAGAAAATCATCATTTTTTTAGTGAGATATGATGCGTTTTGGCAAATTTCACGGAAAAAATGCGTTTGTTTCACGAATTTAAGGAGCATCGTGAGTTTTTAAGAAAAAAATACGTTTTCAGAGGAAAATAAGAAAAAAAATGTACAAAAACTCGTCTTGAGCATCTCAAATCGCAACAATTTGTGCTGAAAGAGCTCATGAACACGTTTTAATAGTTGTTTACTTCTTTTTCTACATAGCTTGTAACAATATTCAAGTATTTTGACCGATTGTAATTATTTAGGGTAATCGTTTTACGCCTGAACGCCCGTTATAAATCAAAGCTCCGAACGCGAAAACCACATGGCTTATCAGGCGTTATAATAAAATGCATTTTCAAGCATTTCTACGTGAAAGATCGGTCTGAAAATTGGCATGCACATAGAAAATAGATTTATAAGTATCGAGAAGTGCTTATTTTTCGCGATGTTAACAGTAAACGTTGTCTTATAGGTTACAATACACTAAATGATCGCTTCATGTAGGGCTGTACTCTCTAAAAAAATATCATAGTTTACAGGAAGGCATGTTTTACACTTTTTACCATTATTCAGGTGTTATCTTGCGGAGATAATGGTAGGGCATGAATAGGTGTTCACTACTGAATCCCTGAAATATGATACACTTGAAGACTATAGTAAACCATTGCACTAGAAAAGGTTACATTCCACTAGGAAACGGCCGAAAAAAAAAGTTGCAAAAACAGTCGATTTTGATTTGTGTCAAGTTCTTTCTTGCATTGTACATGACATATCTTTTTTATTGCATAAATCGATTCCGCTTAGAATGGCCTTTAAGAAAAGGTATGGTTATGGGGGTCTCTATGTGCAAAATGTTGCATTTATTTTCGCTCAAAGTTGTCGCTTTTACATTGAATTATATAGGGAAACTATTTGGTGTATTATGACCTAAACGCAAAACCAGGCCTAGTCACAAGAAGCTGTATTTACAGAAAATCATCATTTTTTTAGTGAGATATGATGCGTTTTGGCAAATTTCACGGAAAAAATGCGTTTGTTTCACGAATTTAAGGAGCATCGTGAGTTTTTAAGAAAAAAATACGTTTTCAGAGGAAAATAAGAAAAAAAATGTACAAAAACTCGTCTTGAGCATCTCAAATCGCAACAGTTTGTGCTGAAAGAGCTCATGAACACGTTTTAATAGTTGTTTACTTCTTTTTTCTACATAGCTTGTAACAATATTCAAGTATTTTGACCGATTGTAATTATTTAGGGTAATCGTTTTACGCCTGAACGCCCGTTATAAATCAAAGCTCCGAACGCGAAAGCCACATGGCTTATCAGGCGTTATAATAAAATGCATTTTCAAGCATTTCTACGTGAAAGATCGGTCTGAAAATTGGCATACACATAGAAAATAGATTTATAAGTATCGAGAAGTGCTTATTTTTTCGCGATGTTAACAGTAAACGTTGTCTTATACGCAAAACCAGGCCTAGTCACAAAGAAGCTGTATTTACAGAAAATCATCATTTTTTAGTGAGATATGATGCGTTTTGGCAAATTTCACGGAAAAAATGCGTTTGTTTCACGAATTTAAGGAGCATCGTGAGTTTTTAAGAAAAAAATACGTTTTCAGAGGAAATAAGAAAAAAAATGTACAAAAACTCGTCTTGAGCATCTCAAATCGCAACAATTTGTGCTGAAAGAGCTCATGAACACGTTTTAATAGTTGTTTACTTCTTTTTCTACATAGCTTGTAACAATATTCAAGTATTTTGACCGATTGTAATTATTTAGGGTAATCGTTTTACGCCTGAACGCCCGTTATAAATCAAAGCTCCGAACGCGAAAACCACATGGCTTATCAGGCGTTATAATAAAATGCATTTTCAAGCATTTCTACGTGAAAGATCGGTCTGAAAATTGGCATGCACATAGAAAATAGATTTATAAGTATCGAGAAGTGCTTATTTTTCGCGATGTTAACAGTAAACGTTGTCTTATAGGTTACAATACACTAAATGATCGCTTCATGTAGGGCTGTACTCTCTAAAAAAATATCATAGTTTACAGGAAGGCATGTTTTACACTTTTTACCATTATTCAGGTGTTATCTTGCGGAGATAATGGTAGGGCATGAATAGGTGTTCACTACTGAATCCCTGAAATATGATACACTTGAAGACTATAGTAAACCATTGCACTAGAAAAGGTTACATTCCACTAGGAAACGGCCGAAAAAAAAAGTTGCAAAAACAGTCGATTTTGATTTGTGTCAAGTTCTTTCTTGCATTGTACATGACATATCTTTTTTATTGCATAAATCGATTCCGCTTAGAATGGCCTTTAAGAAAAGGTATGGTTATGGGGGTCTCTATGTGCAAAATGTTGCATTTATTTTCGCTCAAAGTTGTCGCTTTTACATTGAATTATATAGGGAAACTATTTGGTGTATTATGACCTAAACGCAAAACCAGGCCTAGTCACAAAGAAGCTGTATTTACAGAAAATCATCATTTTTTTAGTGAGATATGATGCGTTTTTGGCAAATTTCACGGAAAAAATGCGTTTGTTTCACGAATTTAATGAGCATCGTGAGTTTTTAAGAAAAAAATACGTTTTCAGAGGAAAATAAGAAAAAAAAATGTACAAAAACTCGTCTTGAGCATCTCAAATCGCAACAGTTTGTGCTGAAAGAGCTCATGAACACGTTTTAATAGTTGTTTACTTCTTTTTCTACATAGCTTGTAACAATATTCAAGTATTTTGACCGATTGTAATTATTTAGGGTAATCGTTTTACGCCTGAACGCCCGTTATAAATCAAAGCTCCGAACGCGAAAGCCACATGGCTTATCAGGCGTTATAATAAAATGCATTTTCAAGCATTTCTACGTGAAAGATCGGTCTGAAAATTGGCATGCACATAGAAAATAGATTTATAAGTATCGAGAAGTGCTTATTTTTCGCGATGTTAACAGTAAACGTTGTCTTATACGCAAAACCAGGCCTAGTCACAAAGAAGCTGTATTTACAGAAAATCATCATTTTTTTAGTGAGATATGATGCGTTTTGGCAAATTTCACGGAAAAAATGCGTTTGTTTCACGAATTTAAGGAGCATCGTGAGTTTTTAAGAAAAAAATACGTTTTCAGAGGAAAATAAGAAAAAAAATGTACAAAAACTCGTCTTGAGCATCTCAAATCGCAACAATTTGTGCTGAAAGAGCTCATGAACACGTTTTAATAGTTGTTTACTTCTTTTTCTACATAGCTTGTAACAATATTCAAGTATTTGACCGATTGTAATTATTTAAGGTAATCGTTTTACGCCTGAACGCCCGTTATAAATCAAAGCTCCGAACGCGAAAACCACATGGCTTATCAGGCGTTATAATAAAATGCATTTTCAAGCATTTCTACGTGAAAGATCGGTCTGAAAATTGGCATGCACATAGAAAATAGATTTATAAGTATCGAGAAGTGCTTATTTTTCGCGATGTTAACAGTAAACGTTGTCTTATAGGTTACAATACACTAAATGATCGCTTCATGTAGGGCTGTACTCTCTAAAAAAATATCATAGTTTACAGGAAGGCATGTTTTACACTTTTTACCATTATTCAGGTGTTATCTTGCGGAGATAATGGTAGGGCATGAATAGGTGTTCACTACTGAATCCCTGAAATATGATACACTTGAAGACTATAGTAAACCATTGCACTAGAAAAGGTTACATTCCACTAGGAAACGGCCGAAAAAAAAAGTTGCAAAAACAGTCGATTTTGATTTGTGTCAAGTTCTTTCTTGCATTGTACATGACATATCTTTTTTATTGCATAAATCGATTCCGCTTAGAATGGCCTTTAAGAAAAGGTATGGTTATGGGGGTCTCTATGTGCAAAATGTTGCATTTATTTTCGCTCAAAGTTGTCGCTTTTACATTGAATTATATAGGGAAACTATTTGGTGTATTATGACCTAAACGCAAAACCAGGCCTAGTCACAAAGAAGCTGTATTTACAGAAAATCATCATTTTTTTAGTGAGATATGATGCGTTTTGGCAAATTTCACGGAAAAAATGCGTTTGTTTCACGAATTTAAGGAGCATCGTGAGTTTTTAAGAAAAAAAATACGTTTTCAGAGGAAAATAAGAAAAAAAATGTACAAAAACTCGTCTTGAGCATCTCAAATCGCAACAGTTTGTGCTGAAAGAGCTCATGAACACGTTTTAATAGTTGTTTACTTCTTTTTCTACATAGCTTGTAACAATATTCAAGTATTTTGACCGATTGTAATTATTTAGGGTAATCGTTTTACGCCTGAACGCCCGTTATAAATCAAAGCTCCGAACGCGAAAGCCACATGGCTTATCAGGCGTTATAATAAAATGCATTTTCAAGCATTTCTACGTGAAAGATCGGTCTGAAAATTGGCATGCACATAGAAAATAGATTTATAAGTATCGAGAAGTGCTTATTTTTCGCGATGTTAACAGTAAACGTTGTCTTATACGCAAAACCAGGCCTAGTCACAAAGAAGCTGTATTTACAGAAAATCATCATTTTTTTAGTGAGATATGATGCGTTTTGGCAAATTTCACGGAAAAAATGCGTTTGTTTCACGAATTTAAGGAGCATCGTGAGTTTTTAAGAAAAAAATACGTTTTCAGAGGAAAATAAGAAAAAAAATGTACAAAAACTCGTCTTGAGCATCTCAAATCGCAACAATTTGTGCTGAAAGAGCTCATGAACACGTTTTAATAGTTGTTTACTTCTTTTTCTACATAGCTTGTAACAATATTCAAGTATTTTGACCGATTGTAATTATTTAAGGTAATCGTTTTACGCCTGAACGCCCGTTATAAATCAAAGCTCCGAACGCGAAAACCACATGGCTTATCAGGCGTTATAATAAAATGCATTTTCAAGCATTTCTACGTGAAAGATCGGTCTGAAAATTGGCATGCACATAGAAAATAGATTTATAAGTATCGAGAAGTGCTTATTTTTCGCGATGTTAACAGTAAACGTTGTCTTATAGGTTACAATACACTAAATGATCGCTTCATGTAGGGCTGTACTCTCTAAAAAAATATCATAGTTTACAGGAAGGCATGTTTTACACTTTTTACCATTATTCAGGTGTTATCTTGCGGAGATAATGGTAGGGCATGAATAGGTGTTCACTACTGAATCCCTGAAATATGATACACTTGAAGACTATAGTAAACCATTGCACTAGAAAAGGTTACATTCCACTAGGAAACGGCCGAAAAAAAAAGTTGCAAAAACAGTCGATTTTGATTTGTGTCAAGTTCTTTCTTGCATTGTACATGACATATCTTTTTTATTGCATAAATCGATTCCGCTTAGAATGGCCTTTAAGAAAAGGTATGGTTATGGGGGTCTCTATGTGCAAAATGTTGCATTTATTTTCGCTCAAAGTTGTCGCTTTTACATTGAATTATATAGGGAAACTATTTGGTGTATTATGACCTAAACGCAAAACCAGGCCTAGTCACAAAGAAGCTGTATTTACAGAAAATCATCATTTTTTTAGTGAGATATGATGCGTTTTGGCAAATTTCACGGAAAAAATGCGTTTGTTTCACGAATTTAAGGAGCATCGTGAGTTTTTAAGAAAAAAATACGTTTTCAGAGGAAAATAAGAAAAAAAATGTACAAAAACTCGTCTTGAGCATCTCAAATCGCAACAATTTGTGCTGAAAGAGCTCATGAACACGTTTTAATAGTTGTTTACTTCTTTTTCTACATAGCTTGTAACAATATTCAAGTATTTTGACCGATTGTAATTATTTAGGGTAATCGTTTTACGCCTGAACGCCCGTTATAAATCAAAGCTCCGAACGCGAAAGCCACATGGCTTATCAGGCGTTATAATAAAATGCATTTTCAAGCATTTCTACGTGAAAGATCGGTCTGAAAATTGGCATGCACATAGAAAATAGATTTATAAGTATCGAGAAGTGCTTATTTTTCGCGATGTTAACAGTAAACGTTGTCTTATACGCAAAACCAGGCCTAGTCACAAAGAAGCTGTATTTACAGAAAATCATCATTTTTTTAGTGAGATATGATGCGTTTTGGCAAATTTCACGGAAAAAATGCGTTTGTTTCACGAATTTAAGGAGCATCGTGAGTTTTTAAGAAAAAAAATACGTTTTCAGAGGAAAATAAGAAAAAAAATGTACAAAAACTCGTCTTGAGCATCTCAAATCGCAACAATTTGTGCTGAAAGAGCTCATGAACACGTTTTAATAGTTGTTTACTTCTTTTTCTACATAGCTTGTAACAATATTCAAGTATTTTGACCGATTGTAATTATTTAGGGTAATCGTTTTACGCCTGAACGCCCGTTATAAATCAAAGCTCCGAACGCGAAAACCACATGGCTTATCAGGCGTTATAATAAAATGCATTTTCAAGCATTTCTACGTGAAAGATCGGTCTGAAAATTGGCATGCACATAGAAAATAGATTTATAAGTATCGAGAAGTGCTTATTTTTCGCGATGTTAACAGTAAACGTTGTCTTATAGGTTACAATACACTAAATGATCGCTTCATGTAGGGCTGTACTCTCTAAAAAAATATCATAGTTTACAGGAAGGCATGTTTTACACTTTTTACCATTATTCAGGTGTTATCTTGCGGAGATAATGGTAGGGCATGAATAGGTGTTCACTACTGAATCCCTGAAATATGATACACTTGAAGACTATAGTAAACCATTGCACTAGAAAAGGTTACATTCCACTAGGAAACGGCCGAAAAAAAAAGTTGCAAAAACAGTCGATTTTGATTTGTGTCAAGTTCTTTCTTGCATTGTACATGACATATCTTTTTTATTGCATAAATCGATTCCGCTTAGAATGGCCTTTAAGAAAAGGTATGGTTATGGGGGTCTCTATGTGCAAAATGTTGCATTTATTTTCGCTCAAAGTTGTCGCTTTTACATTGAATTATATAGGGAAACTATTTGGTGTATTATGACCTAAACGCAAAACCAGGCCTAGTCACAAAGAAGCTGTATTTACAGAAAATCATCATTTTTTTAGTGAGATATGATGCGTTTTGGCAAATTTCACGGAAAAAATGCGTTTGTTTCACGAATTTAAGGAGCATCGTGAGTTTTTAAGAAAAAAATACGTTTTCAGAGGAAAATAAGAAAAAAAATGTACAAAAACTCGTCTTGAGCATCTCAAATCGCAACAGTTTGTGCTGAAAGAGCTCATGAACACGTTTTAATAGTTGTTTACTTCTTTTTCTACATAGCTTGTAACAATATTCAAGTATTTTGACCGATTGTAATTATTTAGGGTAATCGTTTTACGCCTGAACGCCCGTTATAAATCAAAGCTCCGAACGCGAAAGCCACATGGCTTATCAGGCGTTATAATAAAATGCATTTTCAAGCATTTCTACGTGAAAGATCGGTCTGAAAATTGGCATGCACATAGAAAATAGATTTATAAGTATCGAGAAGTGCTTATTTTTCGCGATGTTAACAGTAAACGTTGTCTTATACGCAAAACCAGGCCTAGTCACAAAGAAGCTGTATTTACAGAAAATCATCATTTTTTAGTGAGATATGATGCGTTTTGGCAAATTTCACGGAAAAAATGCGTTTGTTTCACGAATTTAAGGAGCATCGTGAGTTTTTAAAAAAAAAATACGTTTTCAGAGGAAAATAAGAAAAAAAATGTACAAAAACTCGTCTTGAGCATCTCAAATCGCAACAATTTGTGCTGAAAGAGCTCATGAACACGTTTTAATAGTTGTTTACTTCTTTTTCTACATAGCTTGTAACAATATTCAAGTATTTTGACCGATTGTAATTATTTAGGGTAATCGTTTTACGCCTGAACGCCCGTTATAAATCAAAGCTCCGAACGCGAAAACCACATGGCTTATCAGGCGTTATAATAAAATGCATTTTCAAGCATTTCTACGTGAAAGATCGGTCTGAAAATTGGCATGCACATAGAAAATAGATTTATAAGTATCGAGAAGTGCTTATTTTTCGCGATGTTAACAGTAAACGTTGTCTTATAGGTTACAATACACTAAATGATCGCTTCATGTAGGGCTGTACTCTCTAAAAAAATATCATAGTTTACAGGAAGGCATGTTTTACACTTTTTACCATTATTCAGGTGTTATCTTGCGGAGATAATGGTAGGGCATGAATAGGTGTTCACTACTGAATCCCTGAAATATGATACACTTGAAGACTATAGTAAACCATTGCACTAGAAAAGGTTACATTCCACTAGGAAACGGCCGAAAAAAAAAGTTGCAAAAACAGTCGATTTTGATTTGTGTCAAGTTCTTTCTTGCATTGTACATGACATATCTTTTTTATTGCATAAATCGATTCCGCTTAGAATGGCCTTTAAGAAAAGGTATGGTTATGGGGGTCTCTATGTGCAAAATGTTGCATTTATTTTCGCTCAAAGTTGTCGCTTTTACATTGAATTATATAGGGAAACTATTTGGTGTATTATGACCTAAACGCAAAACCAGGCCTAGTCACAAAGAAGCTGTATTTACAGAAAATCATCATTTTTTTAGTGAGATATGATGCGTTTTGGCAAATTTCACGGAAAAAATGCGTTTGTTTCACGAATTTAAGGAGCATCGTGAGTTTTTAAGAAAAAAATACGTTTTCAGAGGAAAATAAGAAAAAAAATGTACAAAAACTCGTCTTGAGCATCTCAAATCGCAACAATTTGTGCTGAAAGAGCTCATGAACACGTTTTAATAGTTGTTTACTTCTTTTTCTACATAGCTTGTAACAATATTCAAGTATTTTGACCGATTGTAATTATTTAGGGTAATCGTTTTACGCCTGAACGCCCGTTATAAATCAAAGCTCCGAACGCGAAAGCCACATGGCTTATCAGGCGTTATAATAAAATGCATTTTCAAGCATTTCTACGTGAAAGATCGGTCTGAAAATTGGCATGCACATAGAAAATAGATTTATAAGTATCGAGAAGTGCTTATTTTTCGCGATGTTAACAGTAAACGTTGTCTTATACGCAAAACCAGGCCTAGTCACAAAGAAGCTGTATTTACAGAAAATCATCATTTTTTTAGTGAGATATGATGCGTTTTGGCAAATTTCACGGAAAAAATGCGTTTGTTTCACGAATTTAAGGAGCATCGTGAGTTTTTAAGAAAAAAAATACGTTTTCAGAGGAAAATAAGAAAAAAAATGTACAAAAACTCGTCTTGAGCATCTCAAATCGCAACAATTTGTGCTGAAAGAGCTCATGAACACGTTTTAATAGTTGTTTACTTCTTTTTCTACATAGCTTGTAACAATATTCAAGTATTTTGACCGATTGTAATTATTTAGGGTAATCGTTTTACGCCTGAACGCCCGTTATAAATCAAAGCTCCGAACGCGAAAACCACATGGCTTATCAGGCGTTATAATAAAATGCATTTTCAAGCATTTCTACGTGAAAGATCGGTCTGAAAATTGGCATGCACATAGAAAATAGATTTATAAGTATCGAGAAGTGCTTATTTTTCGCGATGTTAACAGTAAACGTTGTCTTATAGGTTACAATACACTAAATGATCGCTTCATGTAGGGCTGTACTCTCTAAAAAAATATCATAGTTTACAGGAAGGCATGTTTTACACTTTTTACCATTATTCAGGTGTTATCTTGCGGAGATAATGGTAGGGCATGAATAGGTGTTCACTACTGAATCCCTGAAATATGATACACTTGAAGACTATAGTAAACCATTGCACTAGAAAAGGTTACATTCCACTAGGAAACGGCCGGAAAAAAAAGTTGCAAAAACAGTCGATTTTGATTTGTGTCAAGTTCTTTCTTGCATTGTACATGACATATCTTTTTTATTGCATAAATCGATTCCGCTTAGAATGGCCTTTAAGAAAAGGTATGGTTATGGGGGTCTCTATGTGCAAAATGTTGCATTTATTTTCGCTCAAAGTTGTCGCTTTTACATTGAATTATATAGGGAAACTATTTGGTGTATTATGACCTAAACGCAAAACCAGGCCTAGTCACAAAGAAGCTGTATTTACAGAAAATCATCATTTTTTTAGTGAGATATGATGCGTTTTGGCAAATTTCACGGAAAAAATGCGTTTGTTTCACGAATTTAAGGAGCATCGTGAGTTTTTAAGAAAAAAATACGTTTTCAGAGGAAAATAAGAAAAAAAATGTACAAAAACTCGTCTTGAGCATCTCAAATCGCAACAGTTTGTGCTGAAAGAGCTCATGAACACGTTTTAATAGTTGTTTACTTCTTTTTCTACATAGCTTGTAACAATATTCAAGTATTTTGACCGATTGTAATTATTTAGGGTAATCGTTTTACGCCTGAACGCCCGTTATAAATCAAAGCTCCGAACGCGAAAGCCACATGGCTTATCAGGCGTTATAATAAAATGCATTTTCAAGCATTTCTACGTGAAAGATCGGTCTGAAAATTGGCATGCACATAGAAAATAGATTTATAAGTATCGAGAAGTGCTTATTTTTCGCGATGTTAACAGTAAACGTTGTCTTATACGCAAAACCAGGCCTAGTCACAAAGAAGCTGTATTTACAGAAAATCATCATTTTTTTAGTGAGATATGATGCGTTTTGGCAAATTTCACGGAAAAAATGCGTTTGTTTCACGAATTTAAGGAGCATCGTGAGTTTTTAAGAAAAAAATACGTTTTCAGCGGAAAATAAGAAAAAAAATGTACAAAAACTCGTCTTGAGCATCTCAAATCGCAACAATTTGTGCTGAAAGAGCTCATGAACACGTTTTAATAGTTGTTTACTTCTTTTTCTACATAGCTTGTAACAATATTCAAGTATTTTGACCGATTGTAATTATTTAGGGTAATCGTTTTACGCCTGAACGCCCGTTATAAATCAAAGCTCCGAACGCGAAAACCACATGGCTTATCAGGCGTTATAATAAAATGCATTTTCAAGCATTTCTACGTGAAAGATCGGTCTGAAAATTGGCATGCACATAGAAAACAGATTTATAAGTATCGAGAAGTGCTTATTTTTCGCGATGTTAACAGTAAACGTTGTCTTATAGGTTACAATACACTAAATGATCGCTTCATGTAGGGCTGTACTCTCTAAAAAAATATCATAGTTTACAGGAAGGCATGTTTTACACTTTTTACCATTATTCAGGTGTTATCTTGCGGAGATAATGGTAGGGCATGAATAGGTGTTCACTACTGAATCCCTGAAATATGATACACTTGAAGACTATAGTAAACCATTGCACTAGAAAAGGTTACATTCCACTAGGAAACGGCCGAAAAAAAAGTTGCAAAAACAGTCGATTTTGATTTGTGTCAAGTTCTTTCTTGCATTGTACATGACATATCTTTTTTATTGCATAAATCGATTCCGCTTAGAATGGCCTTTAAGAAAAGGTATGGTTATGGGGGTCTCTATGTGCAAAATGTTGCATTTATTTTCGCTCAAAGTTGTCGCTTTTACATTGAATTATATAGGGAAACTATTTGGTGTATTATGACCTAAACGCAAAACCAGGCCTAGTCACAAAGAAGCTGTATTTACAGAAAATCATCATTTTTTTAGTGAGATATGATGCGTTTTGGCAAATTTCACGGAAAAAATGCGTTTGTTTCACGAATTTAAGGAGCATCGTGAGTTTTTAAGAAAAAAATACGTTTTCAGAGGAAAATATGAAAAAAAATGTACAAAAACTCGTCTTGAGCATCTCAAATCGCAACAATTTGTGCTGAAAGAGCTCATGAACACGTTTTAATAGTTGTTTACTTCTTTTTCTACATAGCTTGTAACAATATTCAAGTATTTTGACCGATTGTAATTATTTAGGGTAATCGTTTTACGCCTGAACGCCCGTTATAAATCAAAGCTCCGAACGCGAAAGCCACATGGCTTATCAGGCGTTATAATAAAATGCATTTTCAAGCATTTCTACGTGAAAGATCGGTCTGAAAATTGGCATGCACATAGAAAATAGATTTATAAGTATCGAGAAGTGCTTATTTTTCGCGATGTTAACAGTAAACGTTGTCTTATACGCAAAACCAGGCCTAGTCACAAAGAAGCTGTATTTACAGAAAATCATCATTTTTTTAGTGAGATATGATGCGTTTTGGCAAATTTCACGGAAAAAATGCGTTTGTTTCACGAATTTAAGGAGCATCGTGAGTTTTTAAGAAAAAAATACGTTTTCAGAGGAAAATAAGAAAAAAAATGTACAAAAACTCGTCTTGAGCATCTCAAATCGCAACAATTTGTGCTGAAAGAGCTCATGAACACGTTTTAATAGTTGTTTACTTCTTTTTCTACATAGCTTGTAACAATATTCAAGTATTTTGACCGATTGTAATTATTTAGGGTAATCGTTTTACGCCTGAACGCCCGTTATAAATCAAAGCTCCGAACGCGAAAACCACATGGCTTATCAGGCGTTATAATAAAATGCATTTTCAAGCATTTCTACGTGAAAGATCGGTCTGAAAATTGGCATGCACATAGAAAATAGATTTATAAGTATCGAGAAGTGCTTATTTTTCGCGATGTTAACAGTAAACGTTGTCTTATAGGTTACAATACACTAAATGATCGCTTCATGTAGGGCTGTACTCTCTAAAAAAATATCATAGTTTACAGGAAGGCATGTTTTACACTTTTTACCATTATTCAGGTGTTATCTTGCGGAGATAATGGTAGGGCATGAATAGGTGTTCACTACTGAATCCCTGAAATATGATACACTTGAAGACTATAGTAAACCATTGCACTAGAAAAGGTTACATTCCACTAGGAAACGGCCGAAAAAAAAAGTTGCAAAAACAGTCGATTTTGATTTGTGTCAAGTTCTTTCTTGCATTGTACATGACATATCTTTTTTATTGCATAAATCGATTCCGCTTAGAATGGCCTTTAAGAAAAGGTATGGTTATGGGGGTCTCTATGTGCAAAATGTTGCATTTATTTTCGCTCAAAGTTGTCGCTTTTACATTGAATTATATAGGGAAACAATTTGGTGTATTATGACCTAGCAGCAGTTTAATGGCGGACAGTCACGTGACTGACAATATGGCGGCGGTCAATTTATCGATTATGGAACGGTCTATAAGAAAAGGAAATAGGTCTCACACCTAGGAAAACAAAGTTCAGAGTCCTCGAATGAGAACTTTCAGTGCCTGTTATACTCTCCAAAAGCGCACGCATAACGTTGTGCAATAATTACATAAAAGCGCACATATGAATTGTGCACAAAAAGCGCACAAACAACGCTCAGTAAAGCGCGCAAGAGCGCACAATAGAATTTGAGCGTTCTTGACACGGTAAATGTCACTCGTCTTGAAATGATATTTCTGACGATATTACAATGAAGCAGTAGTCAAATACATATCAATTAAATCAATAAATCATTTATAAAGATGACTCTTACATTTTTAAACAATTGTTAAGAAGGAATATGAGTATTAAGCAAATTATATCGTATGACTAAACTAAAAAATACTGTAGTCACTGTAAACAACCCAGAGTGCACTTATGTCAGCATCAGGAAATCAACTTCCTGTTTATCCAAAATGGCTGCCATATTAACAGACGCTAATACAATGAGACATTTAAAAAGGATATTACAAATAATAAGGAAGCGAAAAAGGTAGGCATCGGCTGTTATCAGCTCTTATTTCCACACAGCATCCAATAGAGCATTAAATAACAGTGACATAGTCATTTAGATGCAAAACATAAACGGTGAAAATGAACAATGTACATGTACATAAACACATGTTTTCATGAACAATCTAGGGCATGACATTATTTTGCTTTTAAATGAAGCCCCTTATCAAAAATATATTAAAGGCGGAAAGTGTCGTCCCTGATTGGCTTTTGCGAACTGCACAGGCTAATCTGGGACGACATTTTACGCATATGCATTAATCCACGTTTTCCCAGAACTAGGCTTGACTTGGTAAATTCGGTCAATCCCGACTACCATTAAATATGATATATTCCGAAGTTCTCTATTTGTGCTTTTTTTACGATTTAGTAACTGAAAATTGGTCGACAATTTACCATTGAAGAATGACACAACCGTTCTCGTTACATCCGTTTCAATAGAATTAATAGAAATACGAACGTACTCCGGCATATTAACATATAAGCTGGAAACGACTGATATTGTGACCTAAACCGGCGAAGTAAGAGGTGTAACTTGTGTATTAACTCTTTCTAACAGTTGTCTCCACTGTACTCATATTGGCTACTTAGAAGCGTATAATAAACATGTAAAAGGTTTAGTACCAAACTTTGTCATCTTCACAGAAAACGACTTCCAGTATGAGCTAGGTTATAACGGACATTAAAAGGGCTTGTTCACTGATAATTGTTTATTTCTAATATAATTACATTTATTTACTTGAAAAACTGTATTATTTGGAATATATTAAAACAATAATTATATGTAAATAAGGCGAATATCCTGCCTATAATACAGGAAGAAAATTTACGTTTCTAAGTAATTAAATTAAAAACAAAGGTTTAAGTATTGTTGAGTTCTTTTTTTTCACTTAAAAGTCGCATATCCACCGCATTTTATATTTGCTATGATGCGCACGTATATGAAACCACATGAAATTTTTCGTTGATGCAAATTTTACTACGTGCGATCACATATGTTTCCTCGCGTGGCTTATTATGCATTTATTTCTTTGTCATCGAAACATAATAATGGGTTGTTGATATTTGAATAAGACGCAGTTTTCTTAACACACATTCAAATAACACCGTTACATCCGCGACATGCGAAAATTGGTCTTACGGCATATGCGGCCAGCGAAGTTCAAGCCCAGCCAGTGCACTTACGCGATCTGGTAAGGGGCTACGCTTTCCGCCATAAAAAGAATAGCACGCAAGGTTTCGTGGTATCAACTGAGTACTGAGCCACGCTGGCACAATAAGATATTGCATAAGACCCATCTTCAAATTACGCGGGTCTTTAAAAATCTAAAATTTACGTTTTGTAAATGGAACATCAAGCCAAGAGGCTTTTCGGTAAAAAATTGACGTGTATTGTGTATAGCAAACTGGCAAATCTCGGTTGCATAATCAGGCTTGCAGGAAGGATTTTTATTTTCACCGCATACGTCACACATGTTTTGCTAGATAGTTAAACGATTTCACTTGGATCATGGATCATTTCGGTAGTTGTCTCACAATTCAAGACAAATGTCATTTACCGATAGGTTCTTTTTCATTTATTTCCCTAAAATTCGTGTTATGTTATATCTTGAAAACAATATCAATATTAGACGTTTATTGATGGTACATTCAGCTTTTTCTTGACGATTTACTGACCCAGCACTGACCCTTCAAATCTTTGGGATGGAATTTACCGGTAATAAATAACTGTAACAGGGTCATAATGTATGTCTATGGTTCGAAATTAACCCGTATTTCCCTACAATGAACAGTGTTACATCCTGAACTACAACGACGCGATGATGCTGCCAATGTTCCGGGGAATTATGCTCAAATCAACCAATTGAATTATTCGAATGTATTAATTCGGGTCTGCTGGCGTTATGTAAAGGTCATTTTAGGCGAAAAGCTGGGTTAAAAAGCCATGCTGCATAATAGACATAGACATGTGTATAAGGTAATATAGGCCACTGGCCCAAAATACAGCATTTACACGAAAATATGTCAAACAGAGTGATACATAATCATACATTTAAGAACATTAAAGCATGTTGTTATACACTTGATTTATGTAAAGCATTTAATGCTGGGATAGAACAAGTTTCTGAAATGATAACTCTATACACATGATTAAAAAGTAAGAACGAGCATTACAGCAATCTATTTCAAGTATGTATGTTAAGATTTCTTTTCTTCTTACAAGCGAGTTATGCAAAAACTTAGTGATATTTATAATATTATGTTTATTTTTAAGCTCATCTTCAACTACGGTTATATTATTTTTTACACATAATTGACACAATCTTAAATGTCTATCTATTGATAAATGGCGACCTTTCTCAATCATGAGATCATGCGCTGGGCAATGAAAACCTGACAAAGGTTTCCTTAACTCAAAAAGCAAATTAATATTAAGATATGGTTCACTGTACAGATCGATTTCAAAAAATCTATTATAGGAGAATTATCAATTTGTTATTTCCATACTTGAAGAAAACAATCTTTTATTCGAATTTTGAACGGATGCATATTCATGCCCAACACCTTGAGCAAACCAAACATAACCAAATCCATAACTAAATAGTAATTCTGTGATATGAGTAGCCCATGCCCTTCCACCTGCATCATCTAACTCTTTTAACATTTTATAACACTGTCTAGGCTATCTATGATTTTCCATACGGGTGATTTTCAACCAGAACTTGATGTAATTGGGATATATGTTATACATAAAGGAAGTCTTCCTAAAGCTAAGATATTAGATGTGTATTGTTTACAAAATTTTATTTGTACTTTTTCAATTTAATCTATATATGAATAGCCCCATATTTCGGACCCGTAACAAAGTATAGGTTTAAACATGGCATCAAAAACTTTAAAAATATTTACAAAACTTAAATGACCAAATTTACGTTGCTATCGAAATATACAAGCCAATGATTTTATACTTTGAAATGCTAACATTTCTTGAGTTTTTGACTTTTGACCAAAGAAGTTTTGGCGTAAAATAAACACCAATATATTTATAAGATAAGACAATATCAATATTTTCCCCACAATATGTCCATTTTTCAGATTGTTTAACAACTCCACCATTTCTACATACGATGATTTTTGTTTTATCAAGATTAATTTTCATATCAACAGATTTAAAGAATTGCTCAATGGAATAAATTTGCATTTACAGACGTATGATGGTATCAGAGAAACTGAAAACATCGTCAGCAAACATTAAAGCAAACATTAAAGCAATTAACTCATTTATATCTTCAGAAAAATATATACCATTTTCACATTTTAATTGGAGATATGTAACTAAGTCATTTATGAACATTGAAAAAATTATGGGACTGGCCATACAGCCCTGCCTGGTTCCAATATAACAAGGGGGAAATTCCGTCAATCTGTTATTAACCTTAACACATGATTTTGACTTGCTATACATCGATCGAAGAATAAAATGTACCATTAACATATTTTGCATGCACAATTTTTATGTATGCTATCGAATGCTTTTGCAAAATCTACAAAAAACAATAAAAACAACCTTTTTTCTTAGATAATTTTTTTTCACAGAGCGCCATTAATGTAAAAATGTTATCTGATGTTGTATTTTGTTTTCTTAACCCTGCCTGTGACTCATCTATAACACCAAAAGTATCACATCATATGGTCAATCTATTACTTAATATATGGCAAAAGATTTTAGATATCGTGTCTATAAGTGAGATACCTCGGTAATTATTAGGGTCGTTAATAGATCCTTTTTGTATAGTGGAGTAATTATACTCTCGCCCCAATTATTAGGAAACATGCCTGAATCAAAAACCATTAAAAGTGGTTTTAAAAAAGGAAATATATATCATGAATAGTAAATTTATACATTTCAATACAAATTCCGTCAGGACCCCTGAGCGATTTGATTTTAGGTGACGTATGCTATTAATGATTTCTTGGTTACAATTGGGTGCGTTTACTACAATCGTATTGAATATGTTCAAAACTGATGTCATCTTGCTCTTGATAATTGATTTCTTTATTTATTAATACATTTTTGAGATAATCATGCTATTGCGGTAGGTCTATACTATTTTCTTGATGTTTACGGTTTCCTTTAACGTTTTCCAAAGCATTTTAGATTTTTTTCCGGGAACTTACTAGGTCATTACGCTTTTTCTAAGATAATATGACTTTATTATTTAAACATATAGATTTGAAAATACTTTTTAGCCTTATATGTCATTAGATCTTGTCTATCATTTGTTATTCTAAAATATCGTAAAGCTCGTGACTTTTCAATTTTAGCAATATTACATTCATGATCCCACCATTCAGGTTGTGAAGTAGTAAACTATTTAGAATTTGACTACACATTTTTTCCCAGCAGTTTGAAATACATTTATAAAATCAGAGATATACGAACTTAAAGTACGATTGTTACTAGTTCTTAGTTTTTCTTTAAAACAACGGAAATTAATACAAATTTATTTATTTATTATAAAAATCGTCTTTCAAATAATTTTTCCAAATAAACTTCTGCCATAAACGCACATTTGAATGACACATATTGCTTGTTGAATAAGTTGTTTGAGTTGATTCAAAACATTATTGACAAATAAGTGGAAAATTAATAGAGTTATCTTTATCACCAATTTTAAAGTCAGAAATATATCTAAATAAACTTGAAAACGTAATCATATAATCAACGACAACCCTTATTAGCAAAACATGTAAAATTACCATCTTTATCACCAAAAAGACGACCATTAAAATATGGATATCAAATGTACAACATAATTCTATAAGTGATAAACCAAAATTATTATAATGTTCATCTTTAGAATTTCTTCGAATTGCGAAATTATCAGATGGGTAATCAATATCATTCCCAAATGTAAATGACAGATCATCTTCTGGAATAAAGTCGTTAAAGTCTTTGATCCTAGAATTTAGATCGCCAGCCAAAAATAATTCGTTATTAGGAAAATCAGCAATACTATTATTTATTTTGGTACTTAGAATATCAATACCATTATTATCGTTTCCATCATAACAAGTTGAGTTTTCAGGTAAAACATATGCAAAAACAAAAAATAATTTCATCTAAATTTTTAAACAATGAGCCTTTTAACAATAAAACAACACATTCGGTAACATCATGACAATAAGCCCATCATTAATAAGAATATCTTTTATATAAACTGACACGCCTCCAGCACCTCTGTAAGCGGACAGTCTTTTCGGTCGAGGATAACAGAATGGAGTATAACCATGAATATCAAACGTATTATCTTTGACAGACAACGTCTCGTTTAATCCAACAATATCAAATGTTGAAATATAATTATGAAAATCTATATCATCTTGGTATTTTAAAAGACCCACAATGATCCACGTACAAATATTAAGATTTCACAGAAGAAATGTTGTTATGAAGATAATTAGTTGACTCATTTTCGTTATCATTAATTATTATCCAGTTGTTATTCAAACTCGTCGATGAATAACGCTGTAAATCAAAATAGGTGACCGTTAAGTCAGTGTTATTTTCATTTGAGTTTAAGTCATTGCTAACAATAGCCGATGTTAGGAAAGCATTAATTCCAAAGTATTACAGATGTCGCCCAAATATGTTTAAGTTTATCGAACTACTTAATAGTTCAAAGAAAAATGTGTTAAGAAAACTAGTCATGTTTTGTTTAAAAGGCTTTGAAATGCGAGAAAATGTCTTATATATGTGAACATGTTTCATTGTATTATATTTGTATTTACTGGATTTTATTTGTAATGCATTGATGCACTTTGACTGTATTGTGTTTACTAGTTTGTCAATGGTCCAAGGCGTTTTGCCGATTTTCCAATAAAAAACTTGAAACTTGCTATGTAGTATACATTTTATATCTTTCATAAAGCCACTAAGCGTATAATAATGTAATACTTGCTGCAATCATTAAACAACGTTTGTATATTATGTGGTCACTCAGTATTAACCTCTTCCATGTGACATTCTCACTTAAACATGTTGTATTTCATTCCTTTTTTAATCGATCTTCCTTCGAAATGATGTATATTTTGTATTTAATTGTAACGCATGCTGTTATTGTATATGTATGTTAACGACGATGAGCTGTATATATGCTTAAGTCAAATAAACTATTATGTTCTGTTCTGTTCTGTTATCACAAGAGCGTCGGTCGGCAACCTATTTAAATGATGGGACTGGACGCTTTTTATTTTCGTCGTATGGATTGCTGTTTCCATTAACGATAAGTTTATCAAAACGTAGATAGGCGTTCTTTCAAGCTTCAAGTGATTCTTTCAAGAATGGAATAAGAGAGGATCTAGCCTTCCGGACCCGCTCCGGAAAGTCCTCACACACACGAACACGTTTTCCACGTCCGGTATCAGTCGTAGATGCCTCATTGGAAGGAGCATCACTGGTTTCGTTCTCCCGATCGGATTTCCTTTGCTCACGATATCATTTAATAACGCATTCCTTATCCTTAAAGAAGGAGAATGTAACAATTAAAGGACGCGGATAATTTTTCCCTGGTAGACGATGGGCACGTTCAATTCTTCTAGTTTAAGCTCACTTTTTTTATATAATCTCGTACTTTTGCCGATTCGTCCCATGTTTCATTTCATGATTCCTCAATATTAAAGAAGTTCAAATTTTGACGTCTTGATTGACTCTCAAGCTGATCCGATTGTGGTGATTTTTAACCTACCGCCGTTTTACTTACGTTCAGTTTTCTGTTGGTATATTGTTCCTTTTAGTTAATATATTAAAAGCGTTCATTGATTTCCGGTAAGCATTGCCGAGGTTTTATTCATCGTTGAAAATATGCCTAGAAATGTATCGTTGTGTGTTGTTTTTATATCCATTTGTTTAATAAATGTTTATTGCGTTGATAAAGACCATAATCTCATTATTATGCTATATAATTAAGTCAAACCACTATTACGTAGATCTCAACTGTATCACTATGGAAATGTCAGAGAAACGCCGTATGAAAAGACAGTATAAAAGCGCGCGTTTTCTCTCTAAACAGGCAGTTCTCCTCCCGACTTCGTCGAGTTAACATCGCGAAAATAGGTAATTAAATTATATTATTAACATACATTAGGGACTTTGGGCACATAGAGACTGGCTATTCTCTTCAAACGTTCTGAGAGCTTTGAAGTTGGATTCCTACCCCTCAGCAGCCCGGGTCGTTAATAGTTGATATATAAGTCACATACCTTCATACAAACACAACAAAGCTCCATACCTAGGGCATCGAGTCACACAGACTCGGAGTCATTACGACGTTTTCCGAGACATAGGTCTCCATACATAGTTCCGAGACATAGGTATCCATACATAGTCCCGATGACATATGTCTCCATACATAGCTCCGAGACATAGGTATCCATGCATAGTCCCGAGGACATAGGTCTCCATACATAGCCTCGAGACATAGGCCTCGATACATAGCGTCGAGACATAGGTCTCCATACATAGTCCCGAGGACATAAGTCTCCATACATAGCTCCGAGACATAGGTCCCCATACATAGTCCCGAGGACATAGGTCTCCATACAAAGTCTCGAGGCATAGGTCTCCATACGTAGTCCCGAGACATAGGTCTCCTTACATAGACCCAAGGTCAAAGGCGTACATAGTGAAGTTCGAGGTCATATGATTATAGCATTTGATTATACTTGATTAACTGTTTCAAACCAATCATTGTATAAATAGCCAATCATAAAGCAAGGTAGCTTGAGGACAATTATATACTATTGTATTGTGCTTTGAGTTATTGTCTGGGCCATACTAAAAAGATCGACGCTCGGTCGAAGACACGCCACACAATTTATATGAAGACCGTTTTGATGTTAGTTCAAGCTCCGACACATTTGTAGCAAGTGAATTTACTGTTTCCGTGAGCTTGCGGTTTTGTTCTTCTCGTTTGGGGCCTCTATTAATAAATAAATAAATTTTATTTTGAGTCGGCAAGACATATAACAAAATAACATAAGCTGCAAAGCTTTTTAACCGACTAAGCAACAAGTGTAAGCAATAAAACATGAGTAAAACAGCTAAAAAAAAATCAAATACATGTTTTTAAGGGTGAAAGCACAAATTAAGACAATAAATTACATGCAACACTGAAATAAGTTTGACAATATTAAAGAATAAATAAAATTTGAGGCAATTAAAAACTGTGTAGGAAGCTGCTGATCTAGACCTGCTTGTAGGACTAAAAACTGCAATAAGACGACTGAATAAGAAACTGAATTCAAAAAGAAACACAAAAGTGCGACAGATAAAAAAGTGCTAAGAACGAATATCACCTCGAATCAGATTCGAAATGAACTGATCAGCAGCTTTCTCACAATAAAAACAAAATAACGCATGAAACAAAATTAAGCATGAAACAAACTAGAAGCAAACTAGAAGCAAGCACAGGCAATCAGAATAAAATAATACATACTACATAAGCAAAACAAAGACATCAAAAGCCACTAAACACAAATTAGAAGCAAGCACAAAAATAAAGCATGAAACAAACTAGAAGCAAACTAGAAGCAAACACAGGCAATCAGAATAAAATAATACATACTACATGAGCAAAACAAAGACATCAAAAGCCACTAAACACAAATTAGAAGCAAGCACAAACAATCAGAATAAAATACTAAATAATACATAAGCAAAACAGAGGCAGCAAAAGCAACTAAACACAGCGTGGCATGCAGCTCCAGAACTTTATGTACCTATGTAACTTTACAGGAAGAACATTTGCATTCTTTGCCAGTCCAGCTCATCATAAAGCTTTTAAATTGGTTAAAATTACTTGCTTTCCTGTGGCTTTCTGGTAAAGCATTCCACAGAACTGGAACTGCATGCCGGAAGCTGTTTGTACCATACTTAGTTGACTTGACTTGGGGAATCTCAAGAAGATTGGTATACCTGAAGTGATAACGAGATTCACGTTTGATAACAAGGTCATTTAGAACAGGTGGAGACATTCTATTTATAATTTTGAAGTGCTATAACTCTGGTTCTTCTAATGTATAGACTAGGTAAGTTTGCTTTTGTAAGTAATTGGTCATATGAACTGTTGTAATCATCATATACGAAGCGAAGAGCTCTCTCTTGTATTTTTTCAATTTTGTCTGTGTTACTTTTAAAACAGAAATGCCAAGTTAGAGGGAAGAAACTGAAATTTGATAAGATAAATGAATGGAAAATGGTCAGTCTACTAAGACGACAGAGGTTTTTCCCTATTCTTTTCAAAATATTTAGCTGTTGTGCTGCCTTACTACAAATGCTACTAATGTGGTGATCAAAATTTAGGTTTGAGTCTCGGACGCGTGGGACGGTATGGAAAATAGGTCTATTTCACTTATATTTTTATCTGAGCCTCTTCCCTGACCTTAAGCTCTTGAACTACGTCCTCCAGCCCCGCGTGGGTTACCACCCCTAGAACCAGGTCTAGGGTTCAACTCAACGCCGTGAACGGCTAAAAGCAAAAATAACGTCACACGAATGCACAGAGGTATACTGGAACCACTAACAATCAGAACTTGTAATGTTGTTTAACATACAATAATAATAACATTTAAACATGGGTCTGTCCTAGTTACGGAACGCGGTATCTATACAAGCAAAAGCCAACGCGCTTTCACTGTACCGTGCATGCTTTTGAATGTGTAACGTGTTTGAAACGCTTTGTCGGCACTACACGTGTGCGTTAAGTTATCGATGAATTGCGTTACAAACGCGTATTATTTTATGCTTTCCGATGGTTTATAGAGAAATATCAGTGAAACAAAACTGGAAATTCACTGTTGCAAACAGTGAAAACAAAGAGCGGAAATTATAGTGAAATAGTGAATGCCATAATTCCAGGAAAATTCTTCATTTTTAATGTAAATAAACGGTGTCGCATTCACTGATCGTAGACGCATGGATGCGCCACTCATAAAAATGTCAGTTTCTCTGATCATCGTGAATTAAAACCTTATCTACCAAAAGCAACACATTTGCTCTGTTTTGTTTTGCGATTTCAATTGACGATTATTGATTAGCGAGCTTTTTTCAACAATTTTCTGGGAAGTGTTATTTTGCTTGTTTTTAATGATATGCATAACGGAACATTCTTTTTTGGCGTAGCTGTCTTACCCAGTTTAAGACAATCTGTGATGCGAAACACGTTTTTCAATCCAGTTTGGTTAGGTACGATAAACCTGATAACTGCCGCATCCGCGACGAGAAAGAGTTATATAATTTATGCCAGACGTTTCAGTTCTTCAACTATATCCATTCACAAATGGACACATAATGTGAATATCGTGTAAAATGGAATATCTTTGAACGGAGCGTATATAGAAACAAGAAATATCTTTTGAAAAAGATATACGGCGTTGATTGTGGTTGGAGTTGGTGAAAGGTAAAGAGTTCAATGAATGAAATCAAAGATAGCAAATGTATTTTTCTGTGCAGTTCTTAGCTGCATCACACGCAGTACGGGATGTTACGCGGAGTTTTCGCGGCTTATTTTACATTATTACATATTGCTGGTCATAAACCTATAGATACAAAACAGGAAACCAAAAGAAGAATGGAAGTGAAATTAAAACATATGAGTCAACCGGCCACACGCGAAGTATCCGTACATATTTTAAATATTTATAGGCGCGTTCTTCGAACAAACCTGTTTTAGTGGTTGATCGGGCATTGCTATTTGATTCGAATATTAACAGTATCGAGAATCATCGCGCTCATGCTTAATACATTAGTCAAAATAGTGGAATGAGTTACAATGCTATGACGTTAAATTTTATTTACACTTAAATGTATTATGAATATTGCTGGGCCAAGTGTGAGGTTGAGCGCTCTATAACCAGGTTTAAACCCCCAATGCTTTGCATTGACCGTTCCAAGGCGGTGACCCCAGCTTTATTCATATTTTGTGTTTATGTTGGTTTGTATTGTGCTGTATTGTGCTGTTTTGTACTGTTTGGGCAATCGGTCACTTGCCTTAAATAAAGGACCAACTAATTGTTTTTAATGAAAATTCAATACTGCTCCAGCAGCTGGAGTTTCACTTCTTTATATTGTTAAGAGGTGTTGCTGCAGTTTTGCTGATTTTTTCCATCTAATCGATTTTGTCCAAAATTTATATTTTAGATATATATATACAAATACTATATGAAAAAATAAATAAAAACATAGGGTCACCGGCCTTGTTTTGATTTTATTCACCATTATATAATATTTACTTTTTCAATAAAACTGAAAAATCTCTAATTGCGTAAAAATAATTAATAACCTATGAAATTGGCAACATGTAGATATTACATAAGCTAAGATACATCATACACCATTTAATTTAACCACACACTACCAATAAAATGGAGTTCACAGGTTAAATGTTTTAATATTTTTATGTCACCCCAAAAAACGTCATTTTTTACTATTGCAACCACATTAATGGAATTTAAAAAAAATCTGTCTAATAGAATTCTGCGAAACTGATCAAATATGTTCATCTACGTATTGTCATCATAAAACACAAACAAAAAAGGGGGTCACCGCACTTGTAACAGATATTTTTTGTTTTAACTTTCCCTACCGTCAACGTTTGATGTTGCGGCAGTTTATTTTAGTGATAACACAAATATTGAGTTGTGATAATCGCATCATCGGTGTTGCTATCAATATATCCTTGGTTAAATAAACTGCCGCAACACCCCTTAAATTAATTAAAAATAATATTTATCATGGTATTGTTGAAAACACATTAAGAATCTATTATTGACATACCATAATTGTATCGCTGAATATCTTCATTTAACATATTTCTGGTCTAAAGAAAGTTACAGTTCACCTAGTTCACTCGATAGCGTCTATATTATATAACGATTATTTTACTGGACGCGAACTGACCCTGATACCTTGCGGGTTGGAATGCAATGCATTAAAGTGAGACCACGCTTCCACTGCTGGAACGACGGCTGGTTTAAAACTTTATACTTTTACATGTTACATGTTCAATTTCGAAAACAATTTAAAATGGTTTGGCCAAAACGAATATCAGGATAGGGAAAATGATACTTTTATGAACTTAAATATACTAATACACATACAGGAATATGGAAGTAATTACTAAATATGAGAACATAGCCTTTAAGTACAAACGCTATTGCGCATGCAATCCTCTGAAAATACAACCCATAGGCGGTTCCAGGGGGGGGGGACGGACGCGGCGTACGCCCCCCCCCCCCCCTAAAATCTCCAAATAAAGTAAATTCATTTGATGTTTTACACTTAACTAGATCTAAATCACCTATTGAAACTTGTCAAAGCCTTCAAAATCACTAAAATCGTGGAGCTTCCGGGGGGCTTCGCCCCCCCCCCCCCCCCTGGACCCCAAAAACTTTAAACTATGCACTTTTTTGGCATTATAAGAAGGTACTTTGATGAAAGTATATAAGGAGTGACATGCTCGAGAAGTGGTTGTCAAAGCCTTCAAAATCACTAAAATCGTGAAGCTTCCGGGGGGCTTCGCCCCTCTAGACCCCCTAAACGATAAACTATTCATTTTTTGGCATTATACGAAGGTACTTTGATGAAAGTATTTAAGGCGTGACATGCTCGAGAAGTGGTTGTCAAAGCCTTCAATATCACTAAAATCGTGAAGCTTCCGGGGGGCTTCGCCTCCCTGGACCCCCTAAACGACGAACTTTGCATTTGTTTGGCATTAAAAGAAGGTACTTCGATGAAAGTATATAAGGCGTGACATGCTCGAGAAGTGGTTGTCAAAGCCTTCAAAATCATTAAAATCGTGAAGCTTCAGGGGGCGACCCCCTAAACGACAAACTATGAACTTTTTTGGTATTAAAAGAAAGTACTTTGATGAAAGTATAAGGCGTGACATGCTCGAGAAGTGGTTGTCAAAGCCTTCGAAATCACTAAAATCGTGAAGCTTACGGTGGGCATCGCCCTCTGGACCCCCTAGCAGAGCTTTGCCCTGCACCGGCCAGGGGCCCTAGCGCCTAGCGGCCCCCTTGATCCCCAGCAAATCTTTCAATATCCCCCCCCTCTAACCAGAAATCCTGGATCCGCCCCTGATCTTCCCCTGGACCCCCTAGCAGAGCTTTGCCCTGCACCCGCCAGGGGCCCTAGCGGCCCCCATTGATCCCCAGCAAATCTTTCAATATCCCGACCCCCCCCCCCTAACCAGAAATCCTGGAATCGCCCCTGTTTTAACCCCCCCCCCCCCCACACACACACACACATTAAGAGACGTTCCCTTACATCCCTCCTTTGCCTATATAGCAAACAAACAAAAACTCTGTGTTTTGGTACTAGCCGCAGGGACTCGCATACCGGCTGTCCATTTATTATTATACTTAACATAATAACCATCATCAAAACGTCAAACATACATCACATAATACAATCTTTCTAACAGTCATCATACAGTGACATTCTATGTAAATTTAGTTCAATACATATATCAATTATTCAATTTCATATATAATTTCCATAATATGAAATATTAACACATTATTTTAAAAAATAACATGTATACCGTGCGAGTTCCCAAAGCTGAATGACGAAAACTGACCACGTTTTAACCATGCACGAAAACCTCGTGCTTCTAGAGCGCCTCTAGCGGCAAATTCATACTGAAGGGAAAGTAATTTTCGACTCATTCAATAAATTTCAAACATCGAAAATTATGTATATTTTTAGTATTTTTATTTTTTTACTGCACTAGTAGTAGTAGTAGTAGGAGTAGTAGAAGTAGTAGTAGTAGTAGTAGTAGTAGTAGTAGAAGTAGTAGTAGTAGTAGTAGTAGTAGTAGTAGTAGTAGTAGTAGTAGTAGTAATAGCAGCAACAACAGCAACAGCAGCAGTAGTAGTAGTAGTAGTAATAGTAGTACTAATAGTAGTATGTTATTTTATATCAAAGCATTGCTGTTTGTTTTGTTTGTATCAGAGTTTATTTACAGGTCCTACTAGCCTCTTCACGAGGTCTATGCAGCCCGACCTGATAAGAGCATTGCCTGCTTTGATCACCTATATATATGCGTACAGAATATTTACACATGTTACGCAAAATTTGATTGGCTGACTAACTCGGATTCTCGAGATAGCGAAAATTCTCTCCTCTTTTGTTTAATGCACTCTGCCTTTATTTACTGCACCGCTCTTTTTTTAATTGCACTCCGCTTTTATTTAGTTTTGCACTCCTCTTTTATCTATCTCGTGGCCACGACATAGCTTACTCGTTGCCACGAGATAGAAAAAAGAGGAGAGCAATTTAAAAAAAGAGAAGTGAATGTCACCTCTAAGCCACCGTACCTCACTGTCAAGTAATATTTTACTCGTATCTCCTAATTAATTATGTGTACCGCGCCCCTGTGCTAAATACCACGGACCATTACGATATTTGCCGATGGAAAACGATCTGTGTCGACATTCCGATATACCACGTGACTCCCAGTCTCGTCACATCTAGGCTTGTTCTCGAGGTGTGTCACTCAGCCGACAGCTTCAGCAGACGACAGACCGATCGCTTCAGAAGGCAACTAGGATAACTTAAAAGATGGTAAGTTGTTGCAGTACGTTTAAATAGTGATTGGAATATTAACTGTGAAACCATGCAATTATTTTCTGTAACCGCAATAAAAAACGGCAATTGCAAAATGTAATATTTATTTTTTCTCCATGTTTTTTATCTTTGTAAGTTGATGGAAATGGTTTTCATAATTTTAAACCAGAAGCGCTGCAGTCTCATTATTATGTTTACGCTTACGCAGTTTTAGTACCACTGAATGGCTTCATTTGTTTCTGCCAGAATTGTTTGTACACATTACTTTTTTACATACAAAAGATATCGTTCAACTAACATATCAGCCGCGCTCTGGGAAAGGCGATTGATGCTTAATGCATGTGCGTAAAGTATCGTCCAGGAGATTGATGTTTAATGCATGTGCGTAAAGTATCGTCCAGGAGATTGATGCTTAATGCATGTGCGTAAAGTATCGTCCAGGAGATTGATGCTTAATGCATATGCGTAAAGTATCGTCCAGGAGATTGATGTTTAATGCATGTGCGTAAAGTATCGTCCTGGAGATTGATGTTTAATGCATGTGCGTAAAGTATCGTCCAGGAGATTGATGTTTAATGCATGTGCGTATAGTATCGTCCAGGAGATTGATGCTTAATGCATGTGCGTAAAGTATCGTCCAGGAGATTGATGTTTAATGCATGTGCGTAAAGTATCGTCCTGGAGATTGATGCTTAATGCATGTGCGTAAAGTGTGCGTAAAGTGTGCGTAAAGTATCGTCCAGGAGGTTGATGCTTAATGCATGTGCGTAAAGTATCGTCCAGGAGATTGATGCTTAATGCATGTGCGTAAAGTGTGCGTAAAGTGTGCGTAAAGTATCGTCCAGGATTAGCCCGCACAGGCTTATCTTGCACGACACTTTCGCCTAGACTGAATTTTAGTTTAGAAGATACTTTCTTGCACGAAAAATTAAAAGCGAAAGTGTCGTCCTCGATTTGCCTGTGCGTTCGCTAAGGCAAATGCATTAAGCCCTGTTATCCCAGAGCGTTGCTCATATTGTTTTAAAATGTTTATTGATAGATATGTGCATAACACGCGTAACAAATTTACAATAAGTGGGAATGAATTTAATGTTACGTTCTGATTGCAGTGTATAATTTCAATTCTCTACACATCACATTACTTCTACATCCTTTTTAATTTTAAAATACATGCATACTTTAACTAGTGCAAAAGTTCGCTATTATTGTATTGCTTTCCATGAAAAACTCCTATTATTTCACTAGTGAAAATTTGCGCTTGTTTGTGTAGCGCTTTGTTAAAAACCTATATGTACAGTTTTTCTTCTCCAATACAGTAAACCGGCCAATACACTCCACAGGGACATTTAATAAAAATTCTCTACATACTACACATATATATACTGTTATATAGTATGTAGGTTTTTTTGCTTAAAGATCCCTGTGATACATACAGCCGCTGTACATGTCTCTCTCTCTCGCCCACTAATTTTTGATGCATGAATGGTATTCGTTAAGCGGTCGTAATTATATGTATATTTCTTCAATACGATGTGGTTACACAGATCTCGCAAGTTGTTTCGTGTACGTATACCGATAGATGTTTTACTGTTTCTTCAGGCTAGAATAACATGGTCAAGGTTGACTGGGCATTCTTCATGCATAGTTGATGACCTTGCGAGACTATCCTAAAAGAATATGGCCTTGTTACAGTATGGGCTGAAATATTGGCCTTCAGCCAAATGTACCTGTTGCATGTACGTTACGGACTTATTGATCATTCGTGCACGTAGATCTCAAACATTATTAAGATGTGTAGCGCTCATTTCAACTGGGAGTTTTTAAGCAATACTGTCCGGCAAAATTTAGTTATTTCTTGACTATCGATGCAACAAATGCTCAGAGTATTTTTTGGCGCAAGTGTCTAATGCAGGTTTTACTCATATTAAACTTTATCAACAGCAAATTGAATGTCATTAAATTAGAATTGTCATAGGGGCTTTTCGATTATATAAACAACGGATTCAATCACCGTGAAATTGTTCAACCTTTGACTGTGTGTACCCTTTCGACAAGAATTCACCCGTGAAGGAGAAACTCTGTCTCTTACAGTTTGTTAATGATTTGGTTAAAATTTGATAACTTCTCATTTAATATCAAAGTAACTAGTATCCTAAAAGCGGGGTGCATGTCAGGAAATCAATGGGCAACATTTGATTTTGATAGTTTCAATCATAACAAACCCTGTTGGAGACTCTAACCTTAGACTTCCGCTACGTAGGTTTACACCAGCCAACACAATCAAAAATACGTACATTTCTTTACATAACGATTCAAATAGATAGAGAACAATGCGTTAGTTTTAACCCATTTATGCATAGCGTCTAGAAAAAAAGGTCTTGGCAAACAGCGTAGACCCAGATGAGACGCCGCATGATGCGGCGTCTCATTAGGGTCTGCGCTGTTTGCTTTAAGAAATTTATGTAAGAAATATTCTAAATATAGAAATAAATATACTAGACATCCCTAATTTTGGAAATAATTTGATCAAATTTAGAAGGATGGGATAGTCCACTAGGCGTAAATGGGTTAAATAAAGATGACTGTTATCAGGCGAGGCATAGAGACCGGTGAGCGCGAGGCTTGCCTTAAAAGGTGTGTACAATTTATTTGAAAATTGACATAAATACAAAATGCACATTGGTTCCAAAGTTCAGAACTGAAATTACTTTTTACTACAAGATTATGTGACGTCGCATTAATTAAAATACATAGCATTTAAATAAGAAAATATCGTATACTAGTAAAGGTGTGCTGAAAATAGCGATCATATACATTTTAGCTGGAGTTATAGGATAAAATAATGTGCTTTACTCTGCAGCGCGAGAAATCTGGACATCGGCATTTTGCATAACAGCGTTGCAACTAATTGAGCCGCGTTCTGGGAAAACTGGACTTAATTTATTTACGTAAAACGTCATGCCAGATAAGACTCAGCAGTATACACAGGATAATCGGGGACGACCCTTCTGCTTTAAAGGGATTCTCATTTAAATGAAAATCCAGGCGGACAGTGTGATCCCTTGTTAGCCTGTGCGGACTACTGCACATACAAATCTGACTCGACGCTTTACGCTCCATCTTCCGCGCAGAGATTTGACTAGAACCAGCAAAGCTGGATCAAATTGTATGTGAGACCATGGAACGACACACTCATGCATGAAGTCCAGTTTCCCCAGAACGAGGCTCAATTTCTGAAGATGGCATTGAGTAGGCTCCCCTGAGTATTCTCCATAGAGCAGGGTGAAAATTTACTCAGTTATCGTTTCAATGTTTCGTTTCAAGGTCTTACGTTGTTCTCGTTATTCATAGTTGGCAAGTGCCCAACGTGCGGATCATTACACTCTATTAAGAAAGCATTAATAATTATTTCCCGAATGATAATTATGAAGCAAAGGGAATACACATCAGCATCGTGCAGTTTAGTTCCTGTAATTCTACTCGTCCAATAAAATTTTGCAGTATTACGACAGGATTACAATACATAATTATGTACTACTAGAAAGTAAAGAAACTAAATATGCTTTTCAATACAATAAATCTTTATGTCTTACAAAGAAATATGTATTTGCAGAAAAGTTCTGGGATTCGGCGCCCCAGCCGGGCAAAACATGTATGAGCATGCAAAAAGAATCGCAGCATTGGCTGGCATGGTGTGGATACAACCGTAATCTATGTAACTAATGGCATCAATTTAAGCCAGTCAGTAACCTACCAAGACGTACACGGCCACTTAGTTTCTCATTTCCGCGAGGCGGGAAAGGCAACGCTATAACAAAACTGTCTGCAGTATCGATCTAAGTTCTGATGCTGAGATCAATTCTTGAATGTGGACGAGAACATTGCTGCACAAAAACTTCTTAAACCGTCTAGACATGTTAGGGCAAAATTATTCTCCTGTTTTATTGCCAAGGTAACTCAAACGCTACTGTTCAAATACCGGGATATCATTCAAGAACATGTTGCTGTTTTCCGAAGTTGAACATTACTTTTAAAGGGGCCTTTTCACAGATTTTGGCATTTTTTAACTTATTCATTAAATGCTTTTTATTGATAAATGTAAACATTGGATCGTAAAAGCTCCAGTAAAATATCAAGAATAAAATTAAAAAAAGGAAAAGAACATTGCCCGGAGCAGGTTTCGAACCAGTGACCCCTGGAGTCCTGCCAGAGTCCTGAAGTAAAAACGCTTAGCCTACTGAGCTATTCCGCCGAGTACACATACTCGACGTATTTTATACCTTATATAAGCAATCTTCGTAGTTTCACAAAATTTAACGACAAAAACAGAACTCTCCAAATTATTCAATCGTTTCGCATTGCAACGCTTTATAATTTTTAGGTTTTAAAATCGTCAAAAGATGCATATAATGGCTATATTAGACCGTGGTAAATGTTCAGTATTACTGTTTCCTCACAAATATCATAACTAAAACGAAAATTTGCGAAAATCTGAAACAACTTTTTTCAATTTTGTCAATTTACCAAAGCGTGAAAAGATCCCTTTAAATGGTCACTGCCTTCGCAATGTAGACCTCGAGTGCGCATGTGCATATACTCACGTACCTGAAAAGCATGCTGTATCAGTCTGTGGACCCTATGTTATTAGAACTGAATCATCCAAAATGCCACAATCTATTAATTTTGCATTTAATATCATAATGAACAGTAACGTAGTCCTTAGATGTGTTTCTTGGTATGAAAATAAAAGATAGAAGTCGTTAATATAGGAGATCGTCAACGCAACCCCCAAAGTCATTATGTCGAGTCATAATTTCAAGTCAATAAGTGGACCGGGCTCTGTGAAAACAGGGCTTAATGCACGCGCGTTAATTTTCGTCCTTGATTAGCCTGTTCAGTCCACACAGGTTGATCTTGTACGACACTTTCTGCTTTTATGGAATTTTCGTTTACAGGAGGTCTCCTCTACACGTAAATCCAGTCTAGGCAGAACGTATCGTTCCTGACAATCTGGGACGACACTTTACGCACATTTTTTTTTACCGGAGCTAGGCTCAATGTCTGATTAAAGAGATAGATGCCGTTTTTGCTGCGTACTCCTGGGCTGGTATTCTAGAGTCTTCTTAGATAAATATGAAACTTTATTTTACTGGGATTAGTTTTTATGTACTTTTTTTTCTGTGCCAAGCCAATAATTCATGCTCTTAAAATTAAAAAACTATCTAAACAGCTTAAAGTATTATTTATAATTACACATAATTAAGCCAAATATCGATACATAAAATAGCTTAAAAATAAAATGGAATAATATAAAAAAAACTCTTTGTTTTTCTCTTAGAAATCTCTAGGATACCAGCCCTGCTGAATATAATATCTTGTTGAATACTAGACTCGCACTTCGGATTGGATATTTCTAAAGTTTCCGCAGTGAAATTGTGTTAAGGTTGTCCCTAGTGAAGTTAGATATATTCGACAAATGCAAAGTTTCTATGCTAACTGTTAATGAAACGTATGAAAGCACGTGAACGATGTGTTAATACGTTCAGTCTTACTTGGTTGGGGACCTGCCAATTGTTAAGAAGTAACATACTTTAAACGGAAAGAGGGTTTATTAAACCGCTTTGAATGGGTGGTATATGTGAATACAATAACCTGTAGGCTAATTTTCAACATTCCGTGCGAATTAATCCGACTGTGTTGTTGCTAAACCACCTGATATGAATATTTCATTAATCCTTCGTACAAACAAGCCTACTATGATGGATTGAATGTTATAAAATATTTTTGTAGTAGGTGATCATTCAGGCGTCCCGAAATTGCGTTACCTGTCATACGATATTTGCCGTATAGAGTGGATGCTTGAATGGTGGTTTCACTGGTGTCGCGAATGGTTTATCGGTCCATATAAAATAAGTTTATGAAGTTTGTATATTTATGTAGGTGTATACATTTATGTAGGTGTATTGAAGATATAAACCTGAATTGACGGACAAAATTAATATCATACTGTGCACTGTGATTTATTTTTTACACGATTCAGTCATAACAGTTGTTGTGCATATCTCCCCATTACAAAATTACCTAAGTCCAGTAAAAACTATAGTTTTAACCATATTTCACATTTCTCATCATTTTAAACTTGTGCAGCGATGCCCTTTAAACGAAGAATTTTTAACGTTAGTTAATTACTTGTCCATCCTATCATTTTGCCATGCCCCCACTTGACATAACCGCTCCGCGTCGCAACCTAGTACATTTTACATGGACCGCCGTTCAGATATCATATCACTAATGGCCTACGGGAATGTCCAAGTCATCGCCGGGGTAGAGGGGGTGATTGATGACATTGAAAGCATCAACGTGACTCAGAACGGTCGAATGTATTCATGGACAGTCTCAATAGTGATGAATTCGTTGGAATACAATTTGAACAACAACAAAATCCCCATTTATATTTATTATTAGCTCGGCTGTTTTCGGAGAAAACCCGAGGTATTGTCATAGCCAGCTCGTCGTGTCCGCCGTCCGTGTCAAGGTTTGTAAAGGTTTTTAGCATTGGCTCTAGAATCAAAGTCCTTCCACCTACAACTTTGAAACTTCATATGTAGACGCACCTTGATGAGTTCTACACGCCACACCCATTTTGGGTCACTAGGTCAAAGGTCAAGGTCACTCTGACCTCTAAAAAAAATAAAAAATAAAAAAATAAATAAATTCTGACAAGCTTTCGCAGCCGAGCGTAGCACCCGTTATGCGGTGCTCTTGTACATAATATACACGGTATGAAACGCACTATACGTATATTTTATAAATAGTTTTTGTACTTTTTTGTACTGATCATCATAGAACAAAGGTCCTAAACATGTATCAACCAAACTTACCACCCAATTGACTTTGAGTTTAAGTGGTAATTTCGGACGGGGCAATAAGGTTCCAAGGAGCGTGTGCATTTATATGATTTTTGGCGACTAATACCGCTGCCTATAATTGCTCCTTTTACAAATAGCAAGGTAGGCATTTCTCACGTCTAGCCCACATCAAGTTATATGCTGTCCTAACACGCCCGCGCAATTTTAGTAATCAATCCAAATGTATGTATTACGAGAGTTAATAAAACATATCACAATGAACATCATATCGTGTTTAGTTTTCTACGTCCACTGCTTTAAGTGGCAATATAATTATAGCAATATGATACCGAGATACTGTTTGAGTATGAAATGAAAATGAGCTTCTATTTTCACGACTTTACTGATTGATGTAAATTCCTTAAGTGTAGATTGTTTGCCATTGTTATAAACGATGTCTCAAATGCTTGTGGCAGGTTACATACATTTTGATAGTGGATGTTAACCTGAACGCGCGGGAACGCTTTGGAACCCGGAAATTTTTGCTATAAAGATTAAGCATATATTGCACCGCTAAACCAAAGTTTTTGCAAAACGACCAATTAGTTGTTTGAGGTCACATTGAAGCATTAACGTAAGAATAAACTTGCGATTTAATTTTGCTGGGTTGGACATTATTCGGTGGGTCTGTTCGGGGTAACATCATAAATTAGGACACATACAAGCGCACAATTAACTCTAACGTAATGAAAGGGATCTTTTCAAAGATTTTGGCATGTATTGAAGTTTGTCAATTTATGCTTTATAAAGATAAATGTAAACATTGTATCTAAAAAGCTCCAGTAAAATACAGAATAAAATTAAATAAAAAAAGTAACCCTGAACTGGGCTCGTACCACTGACCGTGGAGTAAATGTCTATCGCTTAGACCACTCGGCCATCCGTGCTGATACAAAGATGATATATTTTATACTTTACATACTAATATATAGTGTCACAAAATATAACGAAAGCAACAGAACTCTCCAAATTATTCAATCGTTTCGCATTGCAACTTTTTATAATTTTCAATTTTTTAAATCGTCAAAAGATGCATATAATGGATATTTTAGAACATGGTAAATGTTCAGTATTAATGTTTCCTCACAAGTATTATAACTACAACGAAAATTTGCGATTCTGACACTTTTTTTTCATTTTGTCAATTTATCAAAACGCGAAAAGGCCCCTTTAAAGCACATGATGAATTTTAACGTAATTAGTTGGGATAAATCACAATACTATGATGTAGTGCTTGGGGATAAATCACAATACTATGATGTAGTGCTTGGGGATAAATCACAATACTATGATGTAGTGCTTGGGGATAAATCACAATACTATGATGTAGTGCTTGGGGATAAATCACAATACTATGATGTAGTGCTTGGGGATAAATCACAATACTATGATGTAGTGCTTGGGGATAAATCACAATACTATGATATAGTGCTTGATCATTTAGCTGCGTACATAATATGAACCGATATAACGCACTTGTACACATAATGTTTTGCAGTCTTTTTTTATCAATATTGGTTTCAAATGTCTTCATTGTCAAGGTCATACATAGTGCCGGATTAGCACCGTTGATGCCCATAGGCAGTGAAACTTTTGGGGTCAAGGCCCAGAGTCCCTAGTCATACTAGTTCCTACTAGAACCGTAGAACGCCAGCGCCCAGTCGATTTCACTCTTAAATAAGCATACTAGTGCCAAGGCTGGCTAGACATTAAATGTGACAATTTGTAATGGTGTAATATTTCATTATAATACCGTTATGCCAATACGAAATTAAATTTATTAGATTACGAATTTAAGAAAACAATCACTTTAATATAACAATTGTTTCGTCATGGTCCGATGGGGTCCCTAAAAGTAGCGGGGCCCATAGTCAGTTGCCTACTCTAATGGGTAATCTGGGACTGGTTATACAGCAATTGATGGCACTTGCAAAAGTGACAACTCAACACCACATCTCACATGAATGTTCTATAAATATGTGAACGTTGCGTTGCCCGATTATTGAAACGAGAGTTACAATACAATTCATACAATGCAGTAAACCGTGACTAGATGTTTGTGGTTGATTATGAAAATGTTTATGTAGTAAAGGTGGTAGTGGTTCGGTCCATATAGATATTTTGTTACGATTAATTCTCACAGGGGCGCGTCTCAATAAATGGTGAACTTCACATAATTATAAAAGCTTTTATTCAACTATAATATTATTGCAACATTTTAATTAATAAAAGAAGTAATGTCCCTTCAGTTCTTGTCATTGAATATAAATATACCAAATCAGACACATGTTTTCAACAGCTCTCTGCGTTCTTTCGAAAAGAAAAATCCACCACAACGTTCAATCTATCTTCAAATTGTTTCATTTTTAGCTCATCTATTTTTTGAAAAAAAATTATGAGCTATTGTCATCACCTTGGCGTCGGCGTTGGCGTTGGCGTTGGCGTTGGCGTTGGCGTCGGCGTCCGGTTAAGTTTTGCGTTTAGGTCCACTTTTCTCAGAAAGTATCAATGCTATTGCATTCAAACTTGGTACACTTACTTACTATCATGAGGGGACTAGGCAGGCAAAGTTAGATAACTCTGGCGTGCATTTTGACAGAATTATGTGCCCTTTTTGTACTTAAAAAATTGCAAATTTTGGTTAAGTTTTGCGTTTAGTTCCACTTTTCTCAGTAAGTATCAATGCTATTGCATTCAAACTTGGTACACTTACTTACTATCATGAGGGGACTGGGCAGGCAAAGTTAGATAACTCTGGCATGCATTTTGACAGAATTATGTGCCCTTTTTATACTTAGAAAATTGACAATTTTGGTTAAGTTTTGTGTTTAGGTCCATTTTATTCCTTAAGCATCAAAGCTATTGCTTTCATACTTGCAACACTTACTAACTATCATAAGGGGACTGTGCAGGCAAAGTAATGTAACTCTGACTGGCATTTTGACAGAATTATGTGCCCTTTTTATACTTAGAAAATTGAAAATTTGATTAAGTTTTGTGTTTAGGTCCACTTTATTCCTACAGTATCAAAGCTATTGCTTTCATACTTGCAAGATTTATGAACTATCATAAGGGGACGGTGCAGGCAAAGTTATGTAACTCTGACTGGCATTTGGACGGAATTATGGGCCCTTTATACTTAGAAAATTGAAAATTTGGTTAAGATTTATGTTTTGGTCACTTTACCCCTAAAGTATCATAGATATTGCTTTCATACTTGGAACACTCACAAACTATCATAAGGGTACAGTAAAAGGACAAGTTGCATAACTCTGGTTGTCATTGTTACGGAATTATGGCCCTTTTTTGACTTAGTAACTTTTAATATATGGTTAAATTTTGTGTTTCGATCCACTCGAAGTATCAAGGCTATTGCTTTCAAACTTCAAATACTTACATGCTATCATGAGGTTACTGTACCTGGCAACTTGAATTTTACTTTGACCTTTGAATGACCTTGACTCTCAAGGTCAAATTATTAAATTTTGCTAAAATTGCCATAACTTCTTTATTTATGATTAGATTTGATTGATACTTTGATGAAACTACTCTTACCTGACATACCACAATAGACTTCACCCAAACCATCCCCCGTGCCCTCCCCCCCCTCCCCCCCTCCCCCCCCCCCTAATTTTTTTTTTTTTTTTTTTTTTTATAAGATCATCTCACAAATGACCACCACACCCTCACACTATACCCCCACCCCACCCCCCCACCCCCCCCCCCAAATTTTTTTTTTGATTTTTTTTTTTTTTTTTTTTTTTTTTTTTAAGATCATCTCACAAATTATCACCACACCCTCACACTATACCCCCCCCCCCCGATTTTTTTTTTTTTTTTTTTTTTTTTTTTCGCTTTTTTGGAAGATAATGTAATAAATGTCCACAACCCCACACTATACACCCCTCTTCACTCCACTCCTCCCTCCTTTGTGATTGAAAATGAGAGTCCCTTCACCTTTAAAAAGAAAATAGATGAGCGGTCTGCACCCGCAAGGCGGTGCTCTTGTTAATACTTTTGAATAGCTTGAATTCTGCTGTGTTTGCCAGCTAGCAATTGAACGACGGCACATTTACAGCGATATTAAATTTGTTTTTGTGTGTGGGTGTGAGGTAAACTTCATGTAGTATCGACCATACTGTAGACTGCTGTCTGTGTCTGTTGATTATTTATTTACGTGCTCCTGTTTCTGTGTTAGCGATAACCTGTCGAATCGGATGTAGCAAGTTACTCCCGGTCGTGTAGGTTTTATTAATATTAATGCGGATGATTAAGCGCTGTTGCAATTGCTTCTTGTTGTAGGCTACACATGAATACATATGTGGGTGTCAGTATTTGATGATTATATATTTTTTATAGCTTCCTTCCGATATTTTGCAGTTAAATTGCTGTGATTGTTTCTTTCGAACTGTCAGGCAACTGTAACTGGCGATCCCGACTTCACCGACGAAACTGCAAAGCTGGTCGCCGAAAAACTTAAGGATGCTATGGATGGCATGGGTAGGGTGGGGAACCAGATATTGTATATGTTGTGACGAATGCATTGATCGTTGTCGGTTTAGCACAAGTTTCTGTTCGTATGTAGAAAACGAATTATCATTTTCGGTATCGCACAAATTGTATTTTCATGTGTGGTGACAAATACGCTGATCGTTGTCTGTTTAGCACTTTTACCTGGAACACGTATGTGCAATTAATTTATAGTATTCCTCAGAAGAAAGAAATCTGATCCCAAGATTGCGAGAACTTAATTGTTTTAGAAAGCTGGTTGTATTTCAATTTTTAGTACGTTGCGTATCTAGCTGATGCAAATCGTGATGCATAGTTTCCAGAATAATACGTTAGAATGATTACAAACGTGTTACATCGACTATTTCTAATATCCTCTCTTAGATTGGTATCAATCGTGGTAGATCGACTATGTCCGAAATCCTCCGTATAGTAGATTCGATGTATACAATAAATTGTCTGCTTATCCGGAGTCTAGCTAATTCCTGCTTATCCGGAGTCTAGCTTATTCCTGCTTATCCGGAGTCTAGCTAATTCCTGCTTATCCGGAGTCTAGCTAATTCCTGCTATACATGTATATGGTTTAAACGGTATTTTCCTATGCTTTACTAATTGCGGTTCCCACTGCTTTTCCTACTGTGGTATGCATGATAACAATGTGTTTATAGAATACGAGGGCTTTTAAATGGCTTATTTATTATTTGTGTTATTGTTTATGAGGCAGTGTTTTATGGAGACCGATGTTCACAATTCGCTGTAAGTGTGATTGTTAGTTTGCTTAAAGGCATATCGGGAAAAACAAACGATTTTTTGCAATTCGGATCATGCCTTCCAAGTGATCATGTCTACCACGTGATAATGTATACCATGTGATAATGCCTACCACGTGATCATGCCTACCACGGGATCATTCCTACCACGGGATCATGCCTACCTACCAAGTTCTAACTTTGCCAACTGGAACGATGAACCTTTTCTTGTCACTGACGTAGACAAACAATTCTTGTCACTGACGTAGACAAACCATTCTTGTCACTGACGTAGACAAACCATTTTTGTCACTGACGTAGACAAACCATTCTTGTCACTGACGTAGACAAACCATTCTTGTCACTGACGTAGACAAACCATTCTTGTCACTGACGTAGAAAAACCATTCTTGTCACTGATGTAGACAAACCATTCTTGTCACTGACGTAGACAAACCACTTCGTATGAGAGCATCTATAATATCACACCAAAATAAAGATGAGCGGACAAACAATCGTATCTGCATTGAAACTTGCAATAAAACGTTGGATCATCCCATCGCCTATGAATTATACTAAACAACTTCATGTATTCTACTAGTAATAATAAATAAAAAAACTCATTTTCATTCGACCAGACCCAAGTGACACACTATGCCACTATGCAATGTTAATGACTGATGCTATGCTACGCGACATAAAGTCTCTTCATCGGGTCTTCAATTACCTAAAATGCTTCGAAAAGCATTGAAACGTCCGTCCACACAATGGGCCTATCGCCTGTTATGCTGTAGTTAATAACATTCTCATACTCCCTGGGTATATGTTTGCTTTTGCCATTTATGTTTTGTTCATGCACATAGAAGACATAATTTCATAGCCACCATTGTCATTCCTTTCGTCCTTCCCTCCGTTCATTCTATTTTTCTGTCCGTCCCACTTTTTTCTTACTCGGAACTCGCAAAGTATTGGTGCCAGAAGGATTAACATTTACACACTTATCAGCCAGCAAAAGAACATGCGCACACCCCACATTTGGTTCGCATATTTTCGACATAATCAGTTATTGCCTCTCTCGTAGCGAACTCATGACTTTTTCGGCGTAGCTGTTTAACGTCACTTTTGACCTTAGATGACCTTCATTCATGATAGGTCCGAAATAAATAAAACCCGAATTGTGCATTGGCTAATAATACAAAAATCACAGTAAACATTGGTAGTCTGGTTCCCAGACTAAAACATTGGATGCATATCATTTGAACTGAAATATGAATATATTGTAAATTACATGTAAATTACAATAAATTAAAAACTGTCATGATACAAAATATCCTCTTAACATTACATCGAAACGTTTCTCCTTAGTTTACGAAGCAGTATAGCATTAATCACATGTCTGTACAATTAAAAGAATCTATTGTTTACATGCCACACTAAACACTACAAAAACAGGCTAGATTGCACTTTACCGGTACGCAGTTGTTTACCACTATCGACAAAGCGGGGGTTTGGGGGCGGTAGCCCGCGATACTAAGGAAATATATAGGTGTTGGAAATATCTCTGTTTTGATTTATTATAATCCATATTTGCGTTTATTAGTGTAAATATGTTTCTTTGTACTTTGTTTTGTTCATTTTTTACATAAAATTCTGTTTCTCTGCAAAAAATTCATATCACTATGATGCTTGCAATATTGAGTCTTTTATGTTTACATTCTACTAACATCTGTACACATTATAACACATTATCTTTTATTTCATTTCAACATTATGTTCATATTTTTTCAGTGGCGAATATGTTTTCTTTTCCTATTGAAAGTAATTTATTACTCGTTCAATTATGAAAACCTAGTCATTACAATACTTATTGACAATAAAACATACAATTTCACCTCTTCTTGTTCTTCATTTTTATTTGTTAATACATTAAAATATATCATCTTATTATCACTCACTACCTTCATTAAAATACATGGTCGCTTCATTCCTTCTCCTTTCACTGGTCGCAAACATTACAACATCAACGCCGTATATCTTTTCAAAGATATTTCTTGTTTTTACTTATGTCGCTCGTAACTCAAAAGGTATTGCTGCTAGAGGGCTGGGATTTGCGCAAAACCATATGTTGGCTTTGATGTTTTCAATATAAAAGGAGATATGACCCATTTGAGCAACAACAAAAAGAACATGATTTAAATTGTGTCGCCGTAACTTGTAAGTATTGTGCTGCTTGGCATACAATCACCAAACATGTTAACCAGCATGAGAACTTCCTCACCGCAACATTTTGGTTTTCAGGTTATCAACACAACTAGAGTTATGGCCCCTTTATCTGTGTATGCACTACGTAAGTGTTTATATTGATGTGATTGTATACGTGTATACACGAATTTAATCTTATTTTGCATGAGCACTTCAAATGTGTGTGTGTTTGTACATGCATTTCAGTCATGCGTGGAACAATCCGAGAGGAAAGACGCCAGTCTTCATCACTTCAGCGGACCTTTTAAAGCTTCGGCTCACTTTTCGTTTGCGTTGTTGTCACTATCCTTATTTGCTTCCGCTTTGTTGCTAGGCAACAGTTCTCGGTGACTCGAACTTCACGGACGCAGAAGCCAAGCAGATGGCAGAAAAACTCAAGAACGCCATGGATGGCTTTGGTACAGGATGTTTATTTGAAAAAGTTGTTGTTTTCGTCTTAAAATACCACCATACTTCGTTTAAATATGGCTTACGTCTTACTACACAATAACTGTTGTATAGTGTTCAACAAAAGTATGGCTCCACAAAACAAAATAACTGTTGTATGGTATTTAACAAAAGTATGGCTTCACAAAGTGACAGGTATGCAGCACTGCACTTGTCTGTACGTACGTCCGGAATTTTGTGGACCCAACTGCTCTGTAACTGCTAGCTGGGTGCGCTGAAACTTCCACTTATTATTTATTCGACCATTAAATAATTAATTACTATCTGGAAGTGCACTAAACTCCTCTACAACTAACTGGTAACATGTGTCATTAGGTCATCCCTGTTGCGCCCATTAAGTTTCACATGTTCGTATTAATACTTATTTTATGTGTCGGTGTTTGTTGTCTGATTTTTAACTTTATATTTTATCTAAACAAATGGATCGTGTTTTTTTACATTTCGACATCGATCTGAAACATTTGAATTTATCCTACTAATAGTTTGTTCATATTTAATTTTTGCGCATAGCATATAATATAATGTGGTTGTTTTTTGCTTTCATATAATTAAGTTCACCTCGATAATAATTTTATAATGTTTAACTATTTACAAGTTGACCTAATACACTTGATGACCTTGACTTTGACCTTACAGGTACCAACGAGGATGAAATCATCGAGGTGCTGGTTACCCATAACAACGCCCAGCGGCAAAAGATCGCCGCCACCTATGCGCAAGCATACGGCAAGGTAGGGGCTAATACTCCGGTCCCCATAATGTCCGAACTCCGTGAAGTTACCTCTCTTGTCCGTGAATAAAATGGGTGTTTAGCTCAACTGAGCACAACCTGTTCATGGTGAGCTTTCGTAATCGCGTTTTGTCAGTCGTGCGTCGTCCACATCTTCCTTGTTTATACTCAACTGAGGTCCCATTATTGTCCAATCTTTCAAAAACTTGGTCAAAGAATCTTTCCAAGTGACATTTTGGCCGAGTTCAAAACTGGGTCATGTGGTTAATTGATTCTATGTAATAACGTTTAAATTAAACTAATAGTTTTTTAACACTCTGAAAGTCGTAGTTTTGCTTAATAAGCATAAAACTTAAGTCTGTTGTTCTAATGAAATCGAAAATGGTTCTTGTCTGTTGAAAACACGGCCGCTACAGTGCGGGTTGCTAGGGTACTGGTCAGCGTTACTTATATGGCACAGTGAAACTTTGTTAACACTATGGAAGTCACATACGTGGCACAATAATCATGACACTTGATCATAACATAAGGTCTTATGATATGTCGACCTAATTTGAAAATAGTTTCAATCAGTTGAAAATCTTTGGCGCTAGGGGGAGATTGGCGGGCGGGTCATTTGTGCTAAACAGGCTTAATGAACGCTTGATAACACTATAAAAGTCAAAGTTTTATTTAAATGGTCACACAACTTGATCATAAAAGCTTTGTAACTTGAACAGATGATGTCTTTAAACAGTATCAACTGATTAACTCAATCGACCACATTTTTTCGTTGACAATAAGCTACCGTTGGACGTTGAAAAACTCAGAAGGTTCGAATTCTTAGTTAACCCAATATGGCGCGTTATATTGTTTCAGCCACTGAAGGACGACCTGATCGCGGAGTTGACAGGGGACCTCGAGGAGTGCATCGTGGCGCTGATACTGCCGCCCCGGGATCTGGACGCTCAGATGATTCACGACGCCATCCAGGTGAGTTGAACGTTATATTAAACTTCGCTCAGGGAAAACAGGTTTTAATGCATATTCGTAAAGTGTAGACCCAGATTAGCCTGTGCAGTACGCATAGGCTAAGCAGGGTCGACACTTTCCAGATAAACTGGATTTTCGTATGAGACTTATTTTAAGCGAAAAATATTATTAAAGCGGACAGTGTCGTCCCTGATTCGCCTGAGTGGACTGCACAGGCTAATCTCTTATGACACTTTACGTCAATGTATTCCTGAAGTCCTGGAGTAAAAAGCATCCCGCCAAGACCACTCGACCATCTACGCTCATACTCAACGCGGATGTATTGTTTAGCTATATAAGCAATCCTCGTAGTTTTCCGAAATACCGAATCGCGTCGATACGACGCTTTATCTGTTGGACGGCCCCTTTACGCTGCTTATACATTTGTGATGACATTTATTCTTCGAATCATGCCACTATAAAGTCCCCAATCATTGCTACCATCACCACTACCACTACCAACGTAACCTACTCCTATCATTTCCTTGGTCCACGTGGTCACAAATAGGTAACTTTCAGAAATCATGAATCAGTTGTTGATAGAGCTTTTTTTTAATGTATTTTTATACTGTTTTATTTTGCCATTGGTATATGACCGAGCTTGAGCATTCAATTTTTGCGATTTTAAATAGATGCTTTTCCACAGGGTGCTGGCACCAATGAGACGATGCTGATCGGTGTCCTGTGCTCGCGATCCAACAAGGAAATCCTTGAGATCAAAGCCGCATACAAGAGGAGTAAGAACCGTAGTTTTTTCTTCTGAAAAAAAAAGCAACAACACATTGAGTCGTATCGTTGGAAAACTGGGCTTATTGTTTGGGCTATAGTGTCGCACCGATAAATTTTGTTCAGCCTGCATGTGCTATTCCTTGATGACACATGCCGCTCGTATGGTATTTTATGTTTGTTCAAAGTTTATGCCCATTATGGGCGGAACGATGGTACGACACTTGATGCACTTGCATTATGCTCACGACACGCCTAAATATATAGAGAATAATATGTTGGTGTCAACCTGTACTTTACTTTATCCGACCAGTTGAGGCAAAAAAATACACGGCGAGGCTTGCCTTTCTGAGACGAGTCGAATAAATGCAATCACACAAAGCCACTAATATAGTATTCTATTTTTATCATTCAGCTGACTGAATGATTATAATGAAACGCGGCTGTGGTGTAAACTTGTGCTTTACATGTCTACTAGCCTTTACACTGCTACTTCATGTACATAGCGTATAATCTATTAGGCCTTTCCCTTGTTAGACTTGAAGACGATATTACATTTTAACTGAATGTACAACAGATCGCTAAATTTATCGCGATTGCCTTCTTACATTACGTCACTGCATTGCAGTATTCATTCAGTTCAAGGACTTGAGTTTCTGAGCATTTCGAAACGCTATTGCATTAAAATATGGCGTTTTTGTGTGTTTAGGACGGATAATTATAATAAAATAATACCAGTGTTGTGAAAGGCCCGAAAAAGTAGTCCGCTATGAGCATGAAGTATGAGGTGATAAGGCTTATAGGCATGGAAAGCACAAGATTACATGACACCAATAGTACACATGTAATATCATTTAGCTGTCGGATAAAAAAAATACTGACTTCGGCTGTCCGGTTAGCGCAGTGTTTGCACACGGGCCTCTCACTCAGGCGACCCTGTTTTAATCCTTTGCCTGCTGGGAAATTTGTCGTCTGCTAAAATGTCGTCTGCTGAATTTCTAAAATTAGCATTTTCTTCGATTATTTTTCAAAGAATACTATCAGAATAGCAAACAGTTTGGATCCTGATGAGACGCCACGTTCTGTGGCGTCTCATCCGGATCCAAGCGGTTTGCGAAGTCCTTCAAAATTCGGTTCCAGCACTGAAAGAGCTAATCCTCAGGCGAGTTAGCTTGGTATGTTGGTAGGGTCTCCACCGAACAACACCACACGAACATGGACTTACTTTTAATCAAAACGAAATAGCTAGAATTAGCATGATGTGCATGGCATACATATACTGACGCTCGTTTGCGCTATTTTTTGTTTTCCAAGTTTTTAATATGAAAATATGTATACGTAATGTGTATAATATATAGACTTCCATTAATCCAAACTAATCTGCCGCCATGTTGTAACGTTACAGTGTATGACGCGGATTTGAACGACGACATTCAGGGTGACACCAGCGGCTACTTTGCCCGGATGATGTACTCGGTGGTTACCGGCGCGCGCCAAGAGTCCAAAGCGGACGAACATCTCGCTTATGAAGAGGCACAGAAACTTATTGAAGTAAGAAAACTTACCATCAGGCGACTTAAGACTGCCAGGTTTGTGCAGTGGTTGGCGCACGCGATTTTACATAGAGTAGTCGGGTTCAATTGCCACTCTTCCGACAAATAGTGGATTTGGACTCGTGCTCGCCTGCCAAGATAAATTGCGTGTTCAGATTATGTACACACCGGTTTTACTGACCTGTGTACTAACGCGAACGGAATTGTGGGTAGCACTTCTTTTACGAGTGAAACGTGGAAGCGAAAGTAGGTCAGGAAATCGTGCTTCTGATAATCGCTATTTGTCTTAATAGAGATTCAAAATCACATTTAAACATAATTAAATAACATTTCTTTAAAAAACATTCCGTTTTAAACACACAATAAAAAACGATTTTTCTTTCATTATTAACATTTTCATTTCTACGTAGAACTACTTTGGCGGAAGCATAATACCCCAAACCAGGGGAATGTGATGCGTCTTAGAGGTGACAATAACGTAGTGACGTCACCATCTATGTATATAATGAAAATTGCGTCTTTAATTATATATAGTTGTCGCGTTTCCTGAGAGTCGTTTACGAATACCTTACTTATTGAGATGTGTTTAATACCATTTAAGATTTTTTTAAGTTGGATGATTTATTTGCTACGGTCAAAATAAATCTTCTTTGTGAAGAATTAAATCTTAACAAGAATTACTAAAGTCTTCATGAGGACGATAGAGAATACTTTGTTAGTGTCATTTCGTACTTGAATTTATTCAACGAGTTGAAGATAACATAAGTACACACTGAAACCAACATGGTATTCGATTTATCCTACAATATTTAAAACGTTTTTGGTAAGACAATTAAAATATCAGCGTTTAATTGTTACAATCAAAAGCCAAACAGATTAAATTAACTGAATCGCACATTGCTTATCAAATTAATTTGGGATCTTTCCCGATTACGCATTGAGAAATATCCCTCAACAATTCCTTGCAAAAGCAGAGTAACAAGACAAATATAGCGTTATGCCTCGATTCAAATTTAATCAGCAATGCCAAATAATACACAATCAAGTAGAAGAAAGAGGTTTTGTTCAAACTTAAATTCTTGCTTCGCCAAAGAAAAATACAAAGATGGTTGCCGTGTTAAACTTACAAAATGTGTAGCTCAATGTCAAGCAATATTTAACCCGCCGCTATTGTAAATTTTAGTCTACATATACAACTCTCTTCAATTCTTCTTTTAAGTCCTGTACTACTAACTGGCATATAAAGTCAAACATCTACGGGCTAATGCTCTAGATCTACTCACAAAAGTCTTCGTTTGGATTAAAATCACCATGTTTATTTTCGTCTAGTTTCTAAAGCCCTCGGGCCGTTATGCTCCCTGCGGGCCGATTATCACTGTCCGGCCCGGCTCAGCCGTGTATTATCGTCTAAGGGTGAATGGTGTCGTCCCGATTGTCCCACATTTAGAAATTCAATACACCGTTCAAATAGGTGTGAAGAGGCGTAAGATGGGTAATACAAGTATAAAAAATATCATGTCTAGGATTTATTATGATTAACTACGATCAAAGTATAAAACGATGATTATCTATTGTTTGTCTGCTGTAACATAAATACAATATAAATTTAAAAAATAAGATAAATAAAAACTGTTATTTTATATAATTAAATAACAGTCGAACATCTCAAACATGCATTAATATATACCCATGCGTTATCAACAAATTAACCTAACTTCACTTTTTTCAAAATTCCACGTTGCTGTATTTACTTATAAACACGAAGGGATGAGCATTTTGCTTGACGGATTCAGATTTGTACTAAGTATGTATACTTGTATACTCATTGATCTTATAACATGCGAAGTATTGTTAGTATGCCATTCGAATTAAAGTATACAGAATCTTTATTCAGAGGGGAGATTAAATAAAGGATTGAACGATTGATGCTTTGAATCGAAATATTAAGAATAAATGGTGATTGTTAAATAAACAAATTACCTGAGATTGTCTAAACGTTACACTGATTTTAAATGTATTCATTCAGTTCATGTATATATTGAACTTAAAAGTCCCCGTTCATAGCTATATATATGGGCAGAATCCGAAGAAACGTGTTTTTTTATTGAGGATATCACTGAAAATCCGGTTGAAATCGGTTGAAAACAAATAATATAGCGATATTTAGTTTGGGGTCGAGTTCGTTAAAGCACGAAAACGACCTAATTAATATTCATTATTCGACACGTTAATTCAAACACAATTGCGGATACGGGCGAATTTAGCTGAGAGAAGGTAAGAAAAAATGCAAATACATCTGTTACAGACGGAAACTGAGTTGCAACGCTACGTTTTCGCAAAATCTATGTATTTATCTTCCATATGCTAATAATATTTAGCGAAAGCTAAATATAGATATAATTTGCATAACTCTCGACGCTGCAATGATTTTCGCCTATCGCATGTATTTATGATCATTTATATTTTATTTAATCGATTCAAAACCGATTTTGACCAGGTTTTCGATGTCAACCTCGAAAAAATATATTTCAATAAATTTATGTAAAGTTTATTTCTCGCTATACGATTTATATGCAAAATAACGATCCAATCCGCGAACTGGGGCTTTTAGAACAAGTGATTTAGGATTTTGATACATTTAACGAGTTAAATAGTCTACAAGTCTCAGTTGAACTTAAAACGGAAGTGACGGGCCTTAAAAGTAATCCGCGAAGTAGACGTGTAACGCCTGGTAGGCATGTAAAGCACAAGTTTACATGACACGCAGATTTTCCTTCTACAAAATATTTAAGCTGTAGGATAAAAAATAAACAGGGTATGCATGATTCTCTGATACACTTTTACTCTTGACTAGAGAACTTTATGGTATACTTTCATGTTTCCACCAATCGCCATTTTGGTTCCTGTTTTCAGGCCGGAGTGCAATCTCTAGGCACGGATGAATGCGCATTCAACGCTGTACTGGGTGTTTCGAGCTTCGATCATTTGCGGCTTGTCTTCAAAAAATACCAGGAGCTGCGAGAGGGTAACACTATTGAAGATGACATCAAATCCGAAATGAGCGGCACCCTCCAAGAGGGATACCTGGCCATTGGTAAGCGCCTCTGTGGATCTGCTAGCACATCCAATGAACACTTATAAAATAATAATTTGTTAGTGCCATTGAGAAATTGAATGTATCCGATGAGTTGAAGAAAGATTTTCACGGCGAGGCTTGCTGAGCCTTTTTGAGAAGAAAAAATCTGTGGTTAGACAATCAAAGTATTACCGTTTAATTTTAAAAAGCAATAGGCAAACAGATTCAATTGAATGAATTAAACCATACGTAGTAATATACACATTATTTGTGATCTTTCCCGGTTACGCCGCGCGAATAAGTCCTCAGCAATTAAATGCAAAAGCAGAGTAACAAGACAAAATATCGCTTTATGCCTCGAATATAATATAATCCGCATTCTAAATGTTACACGCTCAGGTATAAAAAAGAAGGTTTCGTTCAAACTTAAATTATTGTTTAACCAATTTTAAAGCAAAATACCATACACAGGTCCTTATATATATAAGAAAGAAAAGGTATTCCACGATGATTTCAAAGGTGTATTGAATTACACTATGCACCAGCATGAAAGATCACACAATGCAAACATATGTCGTTGTGGTTGCCAGCAGGAAGCGTCCATCTATGATAAAACACCGTTTATTTGATAAAAAATCCCCCAAGTATGTCCAAAACAGCTAAAAGTTTTTCAAATATGACCCCAAAACTGGAGTTTGTAATTCTCTACGTCCAAAGTGAGTTATGACAGGAGGCGATTTTTAGTTGAAATTTCACAATTAAAGAAGAACCTTGCTATAAATCCACGTACGTTTTTCATTGACTAAGTTTTCCTTCGATACCAAAAGCAAAGATGGATGGCGTTTTCAAGTTACAAAATGTGTACCACAACGTCAAGCATGATGAAGCCCTTATCACCATAGATATTGCTAGAAACAACTTTTCATCAACTCCTTTTCCGACACACTTTAAGGTTTAACTGAATGACAAGTCAACCCTTTACTAGCTCGTGCTCTACTCACCATAGTTTTTTTTATGGATTTTTGTTATCAAGTTATGTTTGCTTCCATGATGAGTTGAAAATCTACACGCGGCATACAAAATACATTAAATTTGCTCATCGCTATCCTTCTTTCCAATATGACAACAGTTGATGTAAGCAGACTATTCTGTGTGGATATTCATTCGTTGATCATCTAACAAAGAAACGACCTATTTATCAAAGAAATTATCCCTTAAAATCTACTTCAATTTCCGTCGAAAAGTGAAAGAACAATGCACCACATTCATAAGATTTAACGCTCTTTTTAGCCACTGACACTGTTCTCTATTCGTCATTTTTTCAACAAAAACACTGAATTTAAAACATCGTGTTATTCGAGTACATTCTACATTATTAAAAACAGCTACATTGTACAATGAAAACTCACCGGTTTCATTTGAACCATGTATTCCAATACTTGTATTCATATTTTATTGATATATTCCATCTTAAACAAACAAATACGTCATATTTTAATATAAATACGTTTCAAAATAACCTGACCCTCCCGTCCTTGAACTGATTGAATGAGGCAATGTATTCACGTAATGCCATGGGGCAAGCGCGTTCAGGTTGGCGATTTATTTGCATTCAGTTAGAAAGCAGAAACGGGTTATTGGGTGATGACATACAGCTGATATCATTTTACGGTATATTGGGTTTGAAATGTTTATACCATGTATGTAGTATATAGAAATTTTAGAGCATTTTACCGAGTCAAGTCGTATTCAAGTCTTAACCAAAAAAAGTAGTCCGCCATTTACATGGACGTGGCAGTGTACGGGCTGGTAGGTGTGTAAAGCACAAGTGAACACGACATCTAGCTCGAGTTTCCATCTATGAAATCATTGAGGTGTTGGATAAGCAATATTTCTTGTTTATTGAGAAGTCTTGTATTGAACAAGTTTTACAATTGACACCGGATTCCATTTCAACTACACCAAAATATCAACACGACACCAAAGCAAACTTCTAATTAGCGATGTCTATCAGGTCTCGGCCACTCGTTGAACGCTGTTCTTCTCTTTAACAGTGGGGATAGCCCAGGACAAGCAGCAGTTCTTCGCCGACTGGCTGTACAACACCACCACGGGGGTCTGGGGCACCAAGGACAGCGAGCTGATCGGAATTATTGTCTCCAGATCAGAGGTGAGTGCAGATGGGGCCAGGCTCAGATCCTCTCGAAATTTGTAGCATAAACGGACATATGACATCCTGATAGTTGTAGCATAGTCGGAGAGATGTCCTCGCGATAGGGTAAGCATATAGGGTTATTTTTAATGTAGACGGACATATGGCCTCTCGAATTACCATATATAAGACCTAATATTTCAATAATTTTAGATTATGTGACCAAGTATTACAACGTTTCTATAGGAATAACACAAACGTATTAAAACATCTGTAATCGGTTTCAGGAGGATTTGAAGGAAATCAAAAAAAAGTTTGCCAAAAAGTATGGCACGCCCCTGGAAGACACCGTGCGAAACGAATGCTCCGGCTACTACAAGCGCACGCTGCTGTCACTCATCGAGGGGCGTTACGTCAGCAAGAGCAGCTAACTTTAAACTCCGCCCATCCGGATAACTTCGCCCCACCCCTTTCCAACTGCTGTAGATCTGATTCTTGTTTTTGCATTTATTATTGTTACGTGTGGTTGTAAACTCTGTAAGAAGATTTAGGTAATTACCGTAAAGACATATATTATATTTGCAAGTGCTCTAAAGTATGAACCAAATTCAATTGCGTGTAAGCATTTCGAAAATAACAATAAAGTTGGAAAAATACATGCACTCAACTTGGCAACCCATTTTTAAATATCACACACATGTACTCGATATCCACAACTTTTATTGTGCTTCATTTTTTATAGACAATTCTTCATTTCGTGCTTAATTGTTGTGAAACAAACTTGCATTAGTTTATAGCTATAGGCAATTTGTATACTGAATTAAATGTGTGACAGACAGCGCAGGACCAAACACTGGTTGTGATTGCAATACATTTTAGTGATTTATGTATATTTTACATACACATTTCAGGTTGTACAATCTGTGTCGTATACGTAGCTTTTTCGAATACTCGTATGTCTATAGTGTCACTGTGTATTTACATGTCTAAGTTACGGTTCTTTCCGTCTTTGTCTTAAATACGCATTTTATATCGTTAGACGCACTTTTTCAAATGTATTTATGTTTTTTCTTAAAACTGTGTATGTATAGATATAAGATATTTTTCTTAGTTCAATAATGAATCCGTGTTATTCAACATCGTAAGACACACTTTCACATAACATTCGTTTATGAATATATTGATCATAAATGTCGTTTTCTATTTCACTAAAATTTCGGTCGTTACTAACATTTGTCGAACGATCATATACAAGACAGGGCCCATATCTACAAGAAACAGACTTTATTTCAACTTGTATCACCACTAATATATACAAATAAAACGTCTTGAGTTGACTTATATTGAACCAAAATAAAAGCGTGTATTGAATTTTAACATATACTAGTATATCATTTCTGATCCTCATTGAGACCAGCAAAACCAGTCTTCAAGAACGCTTGTTGGTCTTTACGATGGTGAACAAATGAGTCGTATCATGTAAAAGTGAGCCGTCTGTCAGATGCGGCCAGTGTAGCATCAGACCTACCTGCGCATAAGCGCGGTCTGATCAGGAGCTTCACTTATCACTTAAGATACTACGCACTACGCAACCTTGTTTGAAAATGGCGAACATGGTAGCTGCCGACCAGACTGGGCTAATGCGCATGCTGGTTTAGAGCTACGCTGGCCGCATATGGCACGAGACCCATTAGGCATAAAGTGGCTCATTTGTTCACCAATTTGGATGCGACCCTACCATAAACCGGCTTACTTATCCGTACGACGACATCGCTAAGGCACTTGATGATGGTATTGTACCAAGGTTTATTGGTCAAATTATCTTTCTATTGGCATAAGTGGCTCTATCTTGGACTAATGTTCTTCTAACCACTCTAGCAAGCAACGTGTTGTGTACGCGAATACATCTTCCTCGTCGTCTGTTAGTGTGGATGTCCCTAAAGGATCCATTCGAGTCCCATTGCTCTTTTTATTCCCCTAGTAGGGTGGCATATAGCATTTGAACTGCCTTTTGTCCGTCCGAAAACTTTAACATTTGCCATAACTTGCAATATTGAAGATAGCAACTTGATATTTGGCATGCATGTGTATCTCATGGAGCTGCACATTTTGAGTGGTGAAAGGTCAAGTTCATCCTTCAAGGTCAAAGGTCAAAAAAACAAATCCAAGGGAAGTAACAAGCTTTAAGGGGAGATAATTTATATTTATCATTTGGTAGGTACAGATCATTTTTACAACTCTCTCTCTCATCATTATAAAATTGTTAAAAATCCGCAACTGTCTGCCAATTTTTTTAACACTGGTCTGTATCGATTCATTTTCGGGTCGAATATCTGACTGGTCTCTTTTAATTTAGCAAAACATACTATTTCATATTCTGTCGTAATAACGTAATAAACACAAAACATTCGAACTGTAAATGAACGACATTCCAGTTTCGCAAGTCCGGTCCTACAAGCATCTTGGATATAAACCTTTGCAGTTGATGTTACATGGGAAAAACACACCTCTCATGATTGACGAGGCTTGTCAGATAGTCCGAGTAATTAATCCGTTAATTAAAGGATGTTTGATCTCGCCCGAAACTAGAGCGCATGTATCTTTTATTTATCCGACCCGTTTTTAATTGTTCGCTTGCGAACAACTAAGGTTTGTACCACGCGTTTCAAAGCCAGTTCCCTCTTCACTACGATAAACATGATAACTCATCATAACTGCCACATCTGCCGCACGGATGCGCGAGAAAGTGTTGTATAATTTATGCAAGAGTTCTTCAACTATATTCATTCACAGATGGAAACATAATGTGAATATCGTATCAAATGGAATATTTTTAGAAAAAAAAATCAGTAAACAATATTTGTATTAAACGTGTCGAGGAAGAGAATGTTTATGAATGATTAAAATAGTCCACTATCTGCTGCGTCTTAATGACGTAGTATCTTTGCTTAGCAAAGGTCATTCATAATCTGACGCTATTAATAGATGCGGGAAAATAAAACTACTGCTGATAAATAGAGAATAATAGGTTAGTGTTGATTATAGATCAGGTTTATCATGCGAGGCTTAGAAAACAAAAAGCACGAGCCTTGGCGAGTGCTTTTTCGTTTTCGTGCCGAGCATGATAAACCTGATCTATAATCAACACTGACCTATTATTCTATTTATCCCACTTTTTATTCAGTAAACTTTTTTTATTTAAACAAAATAAGTTTTCATGAGTGTTTGTCGTACTTTGATAATGACTGTAGTGTAACCAAGGCGAGTGTATTACTCCGCGTTCAAAAAATAACCGCTGATCAAATAATCTTTTTTTAAATCAGAATATCGTTCTGTAACAAAGTGTCGAGGGTTATTAATTACAATTTTAATCATATTGAATTGCAAATCTTAAAGTTTTATGATATCAATATGACATTAAGTTGTTATATACAAGGAACTACATTTGTTTACAACGTAGCCTAACACCACACACAATTCACTTTCGATAACAAACCATCAAGTAGATCACGAGGTGCACAATATTTGCTTCTTTGTTATAATATTGGTTATTTCGTGACGAAATAACAAAGATTACTTGGATTTAAGCTAATTATATACATTTTGAATGTTGAAAGTGGCACCAAAGAATTGTGAGGCAAAGTTGTTCGAACTAGAGAAAGACATTTGCTGGTGAAGTGACTGGGTGGGGCGAACATCAAGATCAACTTGTTCGACGGTAGACAGTGGTTGTCTAGGCTGCATTTCGGCCATAGTTTCGGTGCATGAAGGTGAACAAGAGGAATCTGTTGGATTGTTACATTTACTGGACTGAGCAAGAATGAACACTTTTGCTGCTGTTCAACAGATATGTTGGAATAATTGGTTATGGACTGGACATGTTTTGCCCTGTTATGGCCATGGTTTCAGTGGGTGGAATGTTTGCATTTCGAAGTTTTTTGACCAGGAATTTGCGAACTGAGTGGTTCGTTATTCTCTTGTGCTTGAGAAAGCCGGCGTCTTTTGCCATGGCCTTCAGCATCTGACCTAGCTTGTTGACACCCAATTGTTGACGCAAGAACCACTGGGATGCAGTGTCATTTGTGCGTATTGCCAGGTTGGAAAGATGCTTTGAAGAAAAATCAGATGGACACATATCCGAGTACAGCTTGTAAATTAACACAGGATTTCTTGGTCCAGACGATTGTTTTCTACGGTCAAAGGGGAGCAACTCGAACTGACTTCTTCAAAGGGGAGCTACAACAACAGAACCTATTTGCATAGTGTTAAATTTACCTAATACTAGAGGTTTTAATAAAAATAAATGACAAAAATACACGGGTTTTTTTGCTACTTTTCTTTGTTTTAAGGTCATTAAGATTGACAAACTTTTGAGTGTTTTTATTATTGATGCACTTGGCAAATACAGGTGACGAGGTGCGTGGGAAAAAGTAGTCCCGGTTCGGCAGTTGATGACGTCATTTCGTGCCATTGATTATAGCCTTGCCGTTGATTATAGATGAAATTTAATCAACGGGGCTTTAATCAACCGAATTCGCTGTAAAAGTGGGATAAACAAGTATAGTGGGATGTCCAATATACTATCACGCAACTGTAGCGTAACCTCGTTCATAGCGCATGCTACTACAGCGGGGTTAAATTTGTATGTCTGGGAGACGTTATTTTGTTCTTAACAGATAGCGGCGATCTTTTGTATTAACTGTGCAAACTACGCACTAGTAGAAGGTTAAGTGTGTTTACTTACAGTTTACTTCACAGTTCTCAATTTATAAACCGTTGAACAGGAGTTAACAAAAAATATAGGTATACTATAGACAACAACAAAAATGCTTTATAATCGCTAAAACCGAATATGAAAAACAACTAAATATAACAAGAAATATCTTTTAAAAAGGTAGTCGGCGTAAATGCTGACTTTGTTATAAAATTTGAAATTTATGTTTTTAAATAATTAAATTGAAAACAGAATTTTAGCAATTATGTTTTTTCACTTGTTAGTCGCATATTCACCGCATGAAATGTGTGTTATCATTGTCAAACCACACATTAATGAAGTAGATATTAAAATTATGCTACGAGAGTGCTCATCATATGTGTCCTCACATGCCTTATTATGAGTGTATTTTTTCACCATTGAAATATATCGTATGCTAATATTTGATTTACACACAGTTTTCTTTCCACACATTTAAATCACACTTTCATAGCCGCGTCATGCTAAAATGGGTCTTATGCGTTTCGGCAAGGGTATCTTAAGCCCAACCTGTGTATTTGCGCAGTCTGGTCAGAGGCGATGCTGTTCGCTATAAAATAACTCGATATGTTATGGTCTAATTATGTATCTTCTGACCAGACTGAGAGATACGCAGGCTGAGTGGGCTATATATAAATGGCCGCATATGGAATAAGACCCATTTTCGCATTTGTGGTTGGATAAGTAAACGATTTTCCTCTTATCGTGACACTATACTATTTCGGTAGTGTTTGTTTTCTCATCTCGAAAGCAAAACTGTGTTCATCGATAGTCAATTATACATTCCCTGGACTATTTAGTGAACGAGTACTGACGCTGAAATTCTGCGAGATGGATTTTAACGCATAATTGTAACTGCTCCACAATTTGTGTCGTTTGAACATACAGAGAGTATTTTTACTAACAAGAGCACCACATAACGGGTGCCAACGCTCGGCTGCTGTAGCAGTTTTGAATAAATGCTTGTCAATTTTTTTTTTAGAGGTCACAGTGACCTTGACCTTTGACCTAGTGACCCAAAAATGGGTGTGGCGTGTAGAACTCATCAAGGTGCATCTACATATGAGGTTTCAAAGTCGTAGGTGGAAGCACTTTGATTTTAGAGTCAAAGTTAAGGTTTTAGCACGTGGACGGCGGACGAGTTGGCTATGACAATACCTGAAATTTTATCAGAAAACAGCAGAGCTAAAAATAAACTTTTAACAATTTTGTACATGTATTCACAGTCATAGATTATTTTTCACAAAATTCAAAAAATAATATCATAACAATGTAGAATTAAGTTTGCCGTACACAGTTTATTTTATTTGCTGCGTATTAAAATTATTTAACTGATACATACATTGTACACAAAACCAAAAGAAACCAACTCGAGCAAAATTTCATAACTGCTGTAGCAAAAACATAAAACACGAAATTGAATCATTTGGACACAATGACATTTAAACTTGCCATAAAATGAACAAGATTATCAATTTATTTTCACTTCTAAACGGAATTCACAAACATATTGCATGATCAAAATCTGATCCAAGTTGTTATAAATGATTAGCGAGGACAAAAGGTATTTATTAGTATGCATCTAAAGCATCCAGAATTGAAGTTTTGAGCTTCTTCACAGATTTGTTTCCACATTCTTTATTATCAGTGTCCTGAAGAACTGGATTTTTTTCATTTGTTACACATGAATCCCGTTCAAAATAATTCTCAAACGTTCGTTTCCGACTTATCATATTAATTTTCTTTGTTTTAAAACCATGCTGTGCCTCGCCAAATTTTAAGACAAAATGAGATTTATTTGTGTTCATATCGGAGTTGCCTAACAGCACAAACTGTTTCCTATCTTTACACAACTGTTTTTCTTTTACTTCCACATTGCACTGAGAGATATTGGAAAAATGCTTCTGAGGATTACAGGAAGGATCACTATCCGCTGGCTGATCATTACACATGGAATCTATGTTGACACTTCCTGTGGAGGTAGAACTCTTCAAGAAATTTGGTATAAATGTTGGTTTCAAGGGCAAAAACTCTTGACAATCATTCTTTGTGTACTTTGAAAATTGCATACCCGTTGTCCCAATGTTAGATAGCGCTGCTTTATTTGATTGTTGACATGACATATTTGTTGATTTTGCATCTGCAGGCAGCGGAGCATATTTCAGCTGGCAATGGTTTCCAGTTTTCATAAGACTGCTATGCTGCTTTCCATCCACTGTTCTCCCCTTGACTTCTGCAGATATGTTCAGCAGTGGTTTCAATCTCTTACAAACTCTGCCACCTTTGGTACTTTTGTTACATGGCAATATGTCCTTCCTTGAACTAAGCATGTTTTCACAATTTTCCAAATTGAGAACATGTGTGTTTTGTCCAATAGGAGAACTACAAGATCGCCTGTGTTGTACACTTCTTTGATCCATTGAGACAGTGGCTGTACTTCTCAGAGTATCTAGGGAGTCTAAGAGGCCATGCCCATGAGATACTTTCACATCATGACACGCAGCATATATAGTCATAATAGAGCTTACATGATCCTCGCTTTCTTTAATAATGTCTTGAACCTGTTTCTTTTTGTCATGATTCTGTGCATATGGTATGACGATTGTGCTAGTGGTCACTCCATCATCTTTTACAGCAACTATAAAACCTTCCATGGTTTCATTGGATGATTTTCTTGACCCACAATGCATTAGTTCATCCACCTTTCTGCGATCTGAAATGAGCATACAAATGAATCAATCGAGAAAATAGCCATTACATCAACAAACATGTTCATTATGGTACATTGCACACAAAATTTGATGTGTAATTCAGTGGAATAATGATTGTTCATTGAATTTTAATCTACTATTTAACACAACGCTTTCAAAATTCACATTTATTTAATTAATAAAATTGTCAAGCATACGAGCATTTTCAAGTGCATAAAATATTCTAGACAGTCTTAAGCAAATACTGTTACATAGATACATTGTTAAATAAATAATTTAAATTATGCAATGTGGATGCATATGTATTAACATTGACATACCTGTCTTTCACCATATGACAAAATACTAGTTTAGATGCAATTTGTTCTGTACAAGATATGTTATGGATATGAATGGATCAACTGATTCGATCATGTTGACTTTCTTTATTAAAGTTTAGACTGTTTTATGTACAATGTTTTACTTTACTGGTGATTTGAGAATTGTGTCAGTTGTTATCTTTCTTATTAAATCGAAACCAGAATGCAAACAAGAATGCTGTTGAAATTTAACAATCTTCTTAATAATGTTGAGTTATTAAATCAACACACCTTATTTTCATCTAATTAGATATTAATATTATACGCAACAAAAAATAAAAACAAGACTATTGCCAAGCAATGTATGTTCCCTACCGGCTCCACCATTGTCAGATTTTTGTTGTTGTTGCCATAGCAACCAGAATTTTTGACGTAGGAACAAAATGAAATGACATGCATAATGTCCATATTGCCATCTATCCATGTTTCAAGTTTCATGAAAAAATATGATGCACTTTTTAAGTTATCGCAGGATCCAGAAAAGTGTGACAGACAGACGCACAGAGCGTAAACCATAAGTCCCCTCCAGTGAAACCGGTAGGGGACAAAAAATATTACTGAACTAATAAAGTTTATCCTTGATACAACAATAATGTGATGGCTATATCTGCCAAAATTAAAAAAGAAACAATATTGTAACATTATTATTAGTAAAATTTCATCCCTCTAGCATATGGATGTTAGTTTTGAGAGCTTGCAGTTACATACATGGAATTTCTATGAGCTCAGACTCAAATCCATGAGCCAAGTAAACACTAAATACCAAACATGCATGTACAAGATTTGAAATCCCTTTATATATTCAAAATGAGGTATGTCAAACTATGAAATTCTTAATGGGTAATGTGCATTAATTTTTAACCTTAATATATTAAAACGTTCATTCAATTTAAACAAAACCTCAATTTAAAAAAAATAGAAACAAATACTGCTATTTAAAAGGAGAAATTCAGCTAACAGAGGAATATTCCTATGTATATAAGGTTACCATATTTCATAACATTCCTTAAACCCACTCACACTTTTGCCAGATCAGCTGGTTTACCAGTTACCAGTACTCAGTGCACACACTTATGCCAAACACTGAGAACAGATTTATTCCTATCAGAGGTGGTGAACAGCTGTAGAAAGGATTTCATGAGCCATGTCTTGACAAACATTAACTTCAATTCAGCCCTACTCTGGGAAAACAGGGCTCCTTGCATGTGCGTAAAGTGTCGTCCCAGATTAGCCTGTGCATTCTGCAGCAACACTTTGGCTTTAAAGGAATTTTTCTCTTTAAGGAAGTCTCCTATAAATGAAAATCCAGTTTAGCGGAGAGTCCTCCCTGATTACTGGTAGCCTGTGTGTACTACACAGGCTAGTCTGGGATGACACTGTAGGCACATGCCTTAAGCCCAGTTTTCAAGAACACAGCTTAAAAGATAGAACAGAAAAATGCTTGCACCCATAATCTGAAAATGACGAACAACACCAAAACAGAATTGTGTATAATCTGAACTGTACTCATGAAGTTGGACATACAAAATAAAATGTATAGAGAAATCATTATGACTAAATCATAAATGTAAATATCGATAGTTCAAGTGCAACCTACATTTCTTTGGTGAAACTTATTTTTTTTTTTAAACCAAACGCGAAATTTGTACTTGCTGAGTAATATTACATGCAAATAATTGACGCTTATTTGAGCTCATGAATACCTTATTAGTAATTTTTTCCATATGACCCTTTCCAGATGCCAGCAAATCACTTTGGCATGTTTGTGCATGTTCTATTCAAATTTCCAGTTTGATTGTTAATGAAAGACAACAAGAGGGCCTAAAAGGCCAAAGTTGCTTATCTGAGATACAAAAGAACTGACCTGTTCTGTGCAGCCCAAGATATCATTAGATTAAATGTTCTGACAAAGTGTCATGAAAATTGAACTATAAGAGTTTTTTACTATAGACATTAATAGCAATACAACTTACAAGGAAAAATGCCCCGCCCCCCCCCCCCCCCCCCCCTGGCAGCCATGTTTTTCAACCAGCCAGAACCATTTTAGAACTCATCCAAGCTATCATTGGGACAAATCTTTTGACCAAGTTACATGAAGATCGAAACATCAAATGTTGCCTCTAGAGCGCTTACAAGGTTTTACTATAGCCATATTAGGAAAAATTCAACGCCCCCTGGTGGCCATGTTTTTCAACAGACCAGAACCATTGTTCAACTCATCAAAGATATCATCAGAACAAATTGTCTGACCAAGTTTCATTAAGATTGGACAATAAATATGTCCTCCAGAGTGTAAATAAAGGCACATGTTGACGACTCAAGACGGATGACTGACAAAAGGTGATCACAAAATCTCACCATGCTCAGGTGGGCTAAAAAGAAAACATACCAAGCCATCCTTTGAAACAATGGCAACCATGTGTACTTATGTCATTTTTAGTCCCCTACCGGTTTCACCGGAGGGGACTTATGGTTTGCACTCCGTCTGTCAGTCAGTCTGTCACACTTTTCTGGATCCTGCATTAACTTTAAAAGTTCCTAATATTTTGTCATGAAACTTGGAACATAGATGTCAATATGGACATTATGTTCGTCATTTCATTTCGTTCCTACATCAAAAATTCTGGTTGCTATGGCAACAAATAGACTAGAAATACTGCTGAAATGGTGGTTTTCTGGATCCTGCGATAACTTTTAAAGTTCTTAATATTTTTTCATGAAACTTGAAACATGGATAGATGGCAACATGGACATTATGCACGTCATTTAATTTTTTTCCTACATCAAAAATTCTGGTTGCTATGGCAACAAATATATATATAAAAAATCTGAAAATGGTGGAATTTCTGACAATGGTGGAGCCGGTAGGGGACTTATATTGCTTGACAATAGTCTTGTTAAACATTTTTCTTTACATGAATGAGTATTATTCTTTAAATAATTAAACAATACTGAGGCAAATGTTTAAATTGGTTAAAGCACTCTTCCGCCTTAATTTGAAACCTGGGCCATTGACATTCATTGTTCATTTGTCAAATGCTAATTTATATTTCTGTCCTAGCAAAAATTATTTTTTACACAAAACAATACCTTAACTTGTAAAAACAAAAACAAAATAAAGGCAGCATAATATATTGACACCCTGGCAACCACTACTTATATGCCAATGTATTGAAATCACATACTTAAACTTATTAATAATGAAACATTACTGAAATGCTAAATACAACTTATTCCCTTTTAAATGGCATGGTTGTGATAATTTCTTATTTAAACAAAAAGCATTCTAACATGCTTATACCCATCCTTGTCATATGAAATCATTTGGTCTGCCTTAAGATTACATTAGACTCAGTTATAAATATGGTTTGACTGTAGATAATTACCTCACTCTGGGAAAACTGGGGCATAATGCATGTGAGTAAAGTTTTTTCCTAGATTAGCCTTTGCAGTCGGCACAGACAAATCTTGGACAACACATTACGCACATACATTAAGCCAAGTTTTTCTAGAACAAAACTCATTGAAACTAGAGCTTTGTCACAGACATGATGTATACCCCCACATGCTGCATTGACACAGAATATATTACATGCTGTCTTCAAAACAAGAGAAGCTAATGTATGGCGATTTTTAAGAATTATTATGCCATTATCATTTATGGCCATTTTGACCTTTGAACTCTTGAATTCTTTCGCATGACACGCCATCCGATGACTGTGAACAAAATAAATGTACAGATTCTCTTTATAATCTCACAATGAATGACATAGTTATGGCCCGGACAAGCTCATTTATGGCCATTTTTCAGTGCTCACGCTGCTGCCAGACATTACAGCCAATGGCGATTATTTTATCCAACTGGCTATTATTTCTTAAAATTGTCTAGAAAAAATGGCGATTATTTTATCCTCCTACATCAAAAAACAAAATGCCTCTAAATGTTGTCCGGCGAATGTGAAACGCCTGCAAATCGGGCCATCAAGCAGGAAAAATCGATAACGAGATTACCTGTGTACACACTCGACCCTGTGTATTGTCATACACGCATCAATAACTTTTGCGACATTGTGGCCTAGAGCGTTTTTCTCAATCAGTGTCCGACAGCAGTGATATATTTCAGAAAAGAACGTTTTTAATCTTCCCGTGCTTTACCAATTATCAGAACTGTTAGATCTTTGTTAATTTTTCGCCAATTATTATTTGTTTTTCACGCCGTTTTTTCTGCAATTAGACTACGTTGAACATTGCTTGATGAAATAATTATTTAATCGCCATCAACTAATTATCCCCGTAATTACCGCTGTTTGTCGTCTGCTTTAACACAATTATTTCAATTTTTTACCAGGTAACCTGGTTTTCCCAATTCAAAGGGACCCGGCATATGCCATGGCCAGCTAATTTTAACGAAACACGTGTTTGGAATTACACTGAGATGATGTATTTTAACTCACGCGCTGTGAAGTTAATTGATATGAACATGATCGACATTGCGAACGTGTTATTTTTGGAATAAATCATTTTCAATTGATATTGGCCTCTGCCTACAATAATGCCGCCGATGGCAAACGTCGTATTAGGAGATAAAGTAGTCGAACGATATGCACATTTTAGATTATGCATATTAATATTTATGCCCCCCTTCGAAGAAGAGGGGGTATATTGCTTTGCTCATGTCGGTCTGTCGGTCCGTCCACCAGGTGGTTTCCGGATGATAACTCAAAAACACTTGGGCCTAGGATCATGAAACTTCATAGGTACATTGATCATGACTTGCAGATGACCCCTATTGATTTTGAGGTCACTAGGTCAAAGGTCAAGGTGACCCAAAATAGTAAAATGGTTTCCGGATGATAACTCAAGAACGCTTAGGCCTAGGATCATGAAACTTGATAGGTAGATTGATCATGACTTGCAGATGACCCCTATTGACTTTCAGGTCACTAGGTCAAAGGTCAAGGTCACAGTGACCCAAAATAGTAAAATGGTTTCCGGATGATAACTCAAGAACGCTTAGGCCTAGAATCATGAAACTTGATAGGTAGATTGATCATGACTCGCAGATGACCCCTATTGATTTTCAGGTCACTTGGTCAAAGGTCAAGGTCACGGTGACCCGAAATAGTAAAATGGTTTCTGGATGATAACTCAAGAACGTTTATGCCTAGGATCATGAAACTTTGTAGGTAGATTGATAATGGCTGGCAGATGACCCCTATTGATTTTCAGGTCACTAGGTCAAAGGTCAAGGTCACGGTGACCCAAAATAGTAAAATGGTTTCCGGATGATAATTCAAGAACGCTTATGCCTAGGATCATGAAACTTCATAGGTTCATTGATCATGACTCGCAGATGACCCCTATTGATTTTCAGGTCACAAGGTCAAAGGTCAAGGTCACGGTGACCTGAAATAGTAAAATGGTTTCCGGATGAAAACTCAAGAACGCTTATGCCTAGGATCATGAAACTTGATAGGTAGATTGATCATGACTCGCAGTTGACCCCTATTGATTTTTAGGTCACTATATCAAAGGTCAAGGTCACGGTGACCTGATATATTAAAATGGTTTCCGGATGATAACTCAAGAAGGCTAATGGCTACAATCATAAAACTTCATAGGTACATTGATAATGACTCGCAGATGACCCCTATTGATTTTGAGGTCACTAGGTCAAAGGTCAAGGTCATGGTGACCCGAAATAGTAAAATGGTTTCCGGTTGATAACTCAAGAACGCTTATGCCTAGGATCATGAAACTTCATAGGTACATTGATCATGACTCGCAGATGACTCCTATCCATTTTGAGGTCACTAGGTCAAAGGTCAAGTTAACGGTGACCCGAAATAGTAAAATGGTTTCCGGATGATAACTGAAGAACGCTTATTCCTAGGATCATGAAACTTGATAGGTAGATTGATCATGACTTGCAGATGACCCCTATCCATTTTGAGGTCACTAGGTCAAAGGTCAAGTTAACGGTGACCCGAAATAGTAAAATGGTTTCTGGATGATAACTGAAGAACGCTTATTCCTAGGATCATGAAACTTGATAGGTAGATTGATCATGACTCGCAGATGACCCCTATTGATTTTCAGGTCACTAGGTCAAAGGTCAAGGTCACGGTGACCTGAAATAGTAAAATAGTTTCTGGATGATAACTCAAGAACGCTTATGGCTAGGATCATGACACTTCATAGGTACATTGATCATGACTGGCAGATGACCCCTATAGATTTTCAGGTCACTAGGTCAAAGGTCACAGTGACAAAAAACATATTTACACAATGGCTGTCACTACAACGGAGAGCCCATATGGGGGGCATGCATGTTTTACAAACAGCCCTTGTTTATATTATGCGTATTTCATGTGCAAAACGCCACAATTTTTCGGATTACTGTTTTCGGATACTGTATTTTTTTCGTCGATTATGATTTATTTTCAAAGTTCATAATATTAAAAATAGAATGACGAATACACATGCGGTGTTATGGAAGGTGTGGTTTATAATATTTCGAGTTGTATTCACCAAAAATTGTAATTTGAAAACCTTAAAAAAATTAGTGTAATTAGTAAGGGCTCTGGGTGGGTTGGGGCCTCTGCCCTTAATTCTTATGTGTATGTGACTGTAGCTGAGATCTGGTTTGTTAATTCACACCCACAAAATTGATTGTATTCTTTATTGTAAAGCCATGATAATATTTTATAAGAAAATGGCACACTGATATTATGCTTGTTTTAAAGTGTATATATATATATATATATATATATATATATATATATATATATATATATTATAAGTAAAATGCAATAATCCAGATTGTGAATATTATATAATAAAAGTAAAAACACGTGTCTGGGATTTTAAATATATATTGATTTAGCCAACGCGTTATATAACTTTAATCCAATAGATATACTTTTAATAAAACATAGATAAAATGAGATTCATTGTTTTTTCTTTCTTTATGCCTTCAGTACCTTTTTGCGGAAAAGTCCGCATATGTTTTGGCTATTATTTTTTTAAGGAAAAAAATGATGTCTATTATTTTCTGAAGGCCAGAGTGAGCACTGATTTTTGACTTTTGAACTCCAAGTGTGACCTTGGAGATATTGACGTAATTCTTTCGCATGACACAGTCAAATGAATGTGAACAAATGTATCGAGTAATTTTAAAATCTCACAATGAATGACATAGTTATGGCCCAGACAAGATCATTTATGGAAATTTTTGACCTTTGAACTCAAAAGTGTGACCTTGACCTTGGAGATATCAACGTAATTCTTTCGCATGACACACCGTCCAATGATTGGGAACAAAAGTACTGAGTAATATTTAAAATCTCACAATGAATGACATAGTTATGGCCCGGACAAGATCATTTATTGCTATTTTTGACCTTTGAACTCAAAGTGTTACCTTGACGTTTCAGATATCAACATAATTTTTTCACATGACACACGGTCCAATTATGGTGAACAAATGCCCCAAATTATTTTAAAATCTCACAATGAACGACATAGTTATTGCCAAGACAAGCTCATTTATGGCCATTTTTGACCTTTGAACTAAAAGTGTGACCTTGACCTTGGAGATATCGACGAAATTCTTTCGCATGACACACCGTCCAATGATGGTGAACAAATGTGTCAAATGATTTTAAAATCTCACAATGAAGGACATATTTATGGCCTGGACAAGCTCATTTATGGCCATTTTTGACCTTTGAACTCAAAGTGTGACCTTGACCTTAAAGATATCGAAGTTATTCTTTCGCAGAACACACCGTCCGATGATGGTGAACAAATGCGCCAAATGATTTTAAAGTAGCACAATAAATGACTAAAAGTTATGGCCCGGACAAGCTCATTTGTGGGCATTTTGACCTTTGAACTCAAAACTCTAAGTGTGACCTTGACCTTGGAGATATTGACGTACTTCTTTCGCATGACACACCGTCCCAGACATCATCCAGATACAACTTCTGACCAAGTTTGGTGAAGTTGGATGAAATTTTCGGGACAGACAGACCGACCTACCGACCGACTGACAAAGTGTCTCCTATATAGCCTCCATTACCAATGGTAATAGGGGTATAATAATGATGCTTGACAAAATAAGTAATCAAAAGGCCTACAAAATCCAGAGGATTTCTTGGGTTTCAGATTCTTCAGCCTCTGAGCGTTATTCTCCTTCCAAGTCTTGATAACAGGCTGGGCCCACCCTTCTGTCCCTATTACCATGGTGACTGGCCTGACTTCCTCTGAGCATTTCCACGGAGACACAGGCACTGGCTGAATATCAATCAGTAAGAATACTTGGAAAATGGGGCTTAATGCATGTGAGTTAAGTGTTGTCCCAGATTATCCTGTGCACTATGCACAAGCTTATCAGGGACGCCTCTTTCAGCCTAGACTGGATTTCCATTAAGAAAAGACTTTATCTAAAAAAACTATAAAAAAAAATCCATAAAAGCAAAAAGTGTTGTCCCTGATTAGTCTGTGCAGACTGAACAGGCTTATCTGAGACGACACTTAACACAATTGCATAAGGCCCCATTCTTCCTCAGCCCAAGTTTAAAAACTACCATAAAAGTATGACACCAGGTTGTGCTTAGAAAAAGATTCAGGACAAGATAGGTAAGAGGGGTGGGGAATGGTGGATGCTGGTCACATTATTTGAAATTGTTCACACTAATAAATGCTGTATGAATAAGTAAATGATAGGAAATAAAAGAATATATGCGAGTTAATTTCTACTTGGGGATTATGAAAAATGCCATATTATTATTTATCAAAATATATTAATGGTAGTCCAACGTCAGATTTGTGTCTCCTGTTTTTTAGCATATCTTCATGAAAATACTATTGAAGAGTATAGGAGATATAGAGCAGACAGGAAAATGGATAATCAAAGCTTTTACCTTGAAGTACAACCTGACCAGACCATAAGCTGGCATGATAAACCCATGTCTAAGACTCTTATGCACATAACTGATTGCCCTAAATATATGCGGCAAGTTTCATGAATATCCTTCAAAAGGTATGGGAGATATGGAACAGACAAGTAAATGGAGTCTTGAACCTTTGACCTTGATGTAGAACATTGACCTTGAGGCAATATTATAGACATTTGAGGAAAGTTTCATGAAAATCCTTCCAAGTGTGTAGGAGATATGGAGCAGCCACTGAAGTGTTATGGACAGACTGACGGATAGGCAAAGGGCCTATAATGCCACCTACCGCTTTGCGGTGGGATATAATCAAAGAAAATATTTTTTGGTTAATATGGAGGAGGGTAATATGAAGCACTCTACTGCAGATGTTTGCTGGATCTTTCCTTATTACTGGACCATACAACAATTGCATTTGAGCTTTGCACTAGGAAAACGGAGTTTAATGCATGTTAGTAAAATGACGTCCCAGATTAACCTGTGCATTCCACACAGGCTAATCAGGACTTTCCGCCTAAACTGGATTTTTTTCAAAGAAGAGACTTCCTTCAAACAATAAATAAAAAACAGGGAAAGTATTGTCCCTACAGGATAACCTGGAACAACACTTTAAGCACATGCATGAAGCCCTGTTTTACCAGAGTGCAGCACATTTTAATATATATCACTCACTACTTTACTGCTTGGACCATTGGACAAAACCACCCTTGTTAGTCTGGGAAACTGGGTGAAGTATTTCAGGCAGAGAACAGACACACCTGTGTTTCCTGGAAAAACAAACAAACAATATTAACCAGATCGGCAACATATCTTTACGAGCTGACTGATTTCAGTTGCTGAAGACATATACAGTAATATAAACAGTCCAAGTATGCAGGTTCAGTAATTGGTTGAGATTGCAGCTTGTGTCCCAATATAAATTTAATACCCTGTATCACTGTGCGGGGTACAGATGAAACCTTGTAACCAATTAATTTTTCAGTCTCCATCCTTAATTTTATAACAGTTGAAAACTTTACTGTATTATATAACATAGTCTCATTTACAACTGTGACGTTATTTTACCTTACTAACCTAAAATAAAAAGCTACTTACCTAATATGACAAATTAAAAAGTCAACATGTGACGTAGCTGAGCCAATTAAAAACGAGTATTTTGTACGAGGTAAAATTATGAGTATACATAATATGAAATGATGAATACGTGAAAGATCAACCACAGAAAGTCTGCTGGGTCCATGTTTGAACATTCTAAATGGAATAGTCAGCTTTTGAATGCCAGCATCAGTGATGGAATTGCCTTTCAAACACAGCTGCTCCAGACTGAAACATGTCATGTACTGTTATTGAAAAGTGTTCTTAAAAAGTAGGTTTAAGCCAAGCAGGAAAGGTTGTTTGGCTAATTTGGAAAATTCAGCCGCCATCATTAAGAAGTGCATTAAGTAATCTGGCTGGTAATGAACTTAATCTAGATTATATGCCCAAAAACATTGTCACCATAAAGATGCAATTTAAAGTGTTTAAGTTAAGTTTAAGTTAAGTGACTGGATATGTTTTTGGGGGCAAAATTTGGTAATTTAAAGGGGCTGTAACTCATAAGTGCTTCAGGCTATCTGCTTGATTATTGAACTTGATGGTGATTATATGCCCACTAACATTTTCACCAAGAAAGATGATGAAACGATGTTTAAACATTTTTTTTATATTTAAGGGCCATAATTCTAAGTGCTTAACCTGATCTGGCTGGCTTGGCCATAGGCTGAGATCATATAACAGCAAACATTATCACCAAGTTTGATGTCAGATTAAAACTATTTGAGATAGAGAGCGGACACCATTATTTTACACTTTTTTATATAACGCAATGGCCATAACTCAGATATGATTCAGGCAATCTGGTGGGTAAGAAAACTTTGCTGAGACTATAGACCCAGAAACATTGCCATCATATTTCATGATTATCTGATTAAAACTATTTGAAGATCGAGCGAACACCTTTATCTCCTTGAGCCATCACCACAAGTTTTCCCATGATAAGCCTGGTTTTTGTAACAGGTGAATATTAGAAGTAGGTAGTTTTTGGCTGAAGATAATGGTCCCTATCACTGGAACAAGTAACTACGCTATTCTCAATTAAATGTCTGTAAATCATAGCATTCATTGAATTTGATATTTGTGTATTTCATTTCATATACAAGAACAAAAACTGTAAATAACTAGAGCTTTGTCACAGACGTGACGTATACCCCCACATGCCGCATGACAAAGACTATTTTGCATGCTGTCTTAACAAAACGAGAATTTAATTTATAGTGATTAATTTATAGTGATTTTTAAGAATTATTATGCCATTATCATGTATGGCCATTTTGACCTTTGAACTCTTGAATTCTTTCGCATGATACGCTCTCTAACGACTGTGAACAAAATTAATGTACAGAGTCATATTAAAATCTCACAATGAATGAAATAGTTATGGCCCGGACAAGCTCATTTATGGCCGTTTTTGACTTTTGAACTCCATGTAAGACCTTGACCTTGGAGATATCGACGTAATTCTTTCGCATGACACATTGTCCAATGATTGTGATCAAATGTACCGAGTAATTTTTAAATCTAACAATGAATGACATAGTTATGGCCCGGATAAGATCATTTATGGCCATTTTTGACCTTTGAACTCACAGTGTGACCTTGACGTTGCAAATATAGACGTTATTCTTTCGCGTGACACACCATCCAATTATGGTGAACAAATGTGCCAAATGATTTTAAAATGTCACAATGAACGACATAGTTATGGCCCGGACAAGCTCATTTATGGCCATTTTTTACCTTTGAACTTAAAGTGTGACCTTGACCTTTGAGATATTGACGTGATTCTTTCGCGCGACACAAAGTCCAATGATGGTGAGCAAATGTGCCAGATGATTTTAAAGTCTCACAATAAACGGCAAATAAATGGCCGGGACAAGCATTTGACCTGTGAACTCAAAGTGAAACCTTGACCTTGGAGATATTGACGTAATTATTTCGCGCGACACACCTTCCAATGATGGTGAATAAATGTACCAAGTCATTTTAAAATCTAACGATAAATGACATAGTTATGGTCCGGACAAACTTTCGATTAAAAACGCTCTAAGTGACCCCGTGAACTAGTTTTTGACCAAGCATGACCCATATTCAAATTTGACCTAGATAACATCTAGGTACAACTTCTGACCAAGTTTGGTGAAGATCTGAAGAAATTGTCGAGACAGACCAACAAACAGACAGACTGACAAGTGACTCGTATATAGCCCCCATTACCAATGGTAATGGGGGTATAATCTCTCAAGCCTCGATTGACCATTTGTCAAAATTAATATAAAATATATGATTTTCAATGCAAAACAATCATAAGCAAAGTCTTATATAAAGCCTTTCAGGCTTTTGTCAACAAAACATATTTCAATACCTGAATAAAAATCTTATTAAATTCAAGAAAATGATGTTTCTTTAAAAACTATTTTTTGTAATAAATATATTTAATCATATTTATGTTCAAAAGCATTTGATGCAAATGGAATAAATACTTTTTTAGGCTTGGTACAACCTAACTCTATTAATTACATTTACTCCAGAGGCTCAGAGGCTATTGAATAAAAACAAACCACCCAATTAAGTGTTTCCAGAGTGTTAGTATTTAAATGCATATTTTATGGGGGAAGGTGTTGGTAAGATGTTAATAACAAACTATGCATGAATATTATTTTCTTGCAATACTTGTGGACAGGGGCTTTTATTTATGTTATGTCTCAAGCTAAGACTTTCTTTGGAAGCTTTCAAACATGCTCCCAAGAAACGTACCTTATCATTCTAACCAGGTACCTCTATCAGTTTTAATTTCATTTTCCAAATTGACAAACTATATTACCATACCTGTAGAGGTGCGCTATGTGCTGTAGGAGTTCATGATTATCACCTAGACCACAGTGAGATAGGTCCAGACAATGGAGGTCCTGAAATTTTATTATGGCTTCTAGATGATAATTCAGACATAGGTGCTCACCTGAAATGTATAGGAACTGCTTTAGTCTTATTTATAAGACGCGCAAAGAATTTAGAGATACTTTTTATATGGGCTAAATTCTAACTTCTTATCAGGGAAAAGTCATTATGTGGAAGACACCAGATAGTTTAAATTTTCATAAATTTGCGTAAAATTGCAAAATAACATTACCAACTCATAATGTTTTAGTTCAGAAGTCCATTTTTATCTCAAATATCTTCGAATTGAAGTTAGAAAGGCATAAATTCTTCAGTTAAACTTCTGCTTAAATCGCAAAACAATCACTGACCTGTCGCCATGTCATGAAACTGATTTAAATATGAACCAATCAGAAGAAGGCATTACGGTGTAACGTGTACTAGTACGGTGCACGCGTAATTTTATTTAACATTAGCTTTTAACACCGACTTTTACCTAAGTAGATCTAGTATGCTCATCTTTGTCGATTTAATAAGCATATGTTCAAAACAGATATGGTGCAGTTTCTATTCACTCTTCTAAGTTTCAGCAACTTTTTATGCATGTCTTTTCCGCACCTCTGTCTGTGTTGTTTTATGTACTTACATTCTACCTTACATAGGACGGTATACTGTATGATCTGTATCACTATTATTTACGTACCGTATACAAATAAAAGATGTTGTTTATTTCAGAACGTTTTAATTGTCACTTTAGAAAAAAAAACAATGCTTAATTAATCCAGAAAAGTATAATAACATCCGTTTACTATATAACGCTCTGCACCACAACAGACGAACGCAAACTGTATTTTACGCAGTTTATTCTTCCACATGCTTTACATCGAGGCTGTGTTATTGATTTATATCTACACAGCGAGCGAATCGACAGATATTGAAAATTTGAATAGTCGATGGATTTAAATTGCTCAGGCATGCAAAATTAAAAGTGTCATTACATAATTTTTACGGAACATTATCGAGCAATGAATGATCCACACAGGTATGTAAATATTATTGCAATCCGTTGATATTTAGTGTCTGATATCGGGGCTTGAATGTTGCGCACAAAATCCTTGTGAAACAATATAGACAAAGAAGGAAAACTTTCCACCATTGTTTGAGTCCTTCCCCGGTTGTACGCTCCAAATATCACCAATATAAAAAGTAGCTTAATATTTGAGAGCGTCAACAAGTTGGACTAGGAACTGCTTATACCAGTCTGAATATCTCAATTAAATGAAGCTGTGCATCCAGTGACCATAGTGATGTATGGAGTCAGGGTTCGACATTAACTTTTTTTACAGCAAGACCGTCGGACCAGCTCCTCTTAAAATGAACTAGCCCGAACCTGATATCTACTAGACAACAAATGACATAGCAAATGAACACAATTGTGTCATGTAACTGTTTAATCAGGATTTATCAGTAAATAATCAGTGAACACCAGATTTTTTTGATACATAGAGTAAAACAATACAATAAAACTTTTTTTTTTGCTTTTCTCCGTCAAATTCAATCCATGGGAACCGACTCGATTTTCCATCTAGGATAAAATGGACATTTTCGTGTTTCTACGTATTTACGTTTCGTGCCAGTTTAAGCGTCGGATTCTTTTTTATTAACTGATTTGTCGGACGAAAATCCGAAACTTGAACAAAGCCATTCTTTAAATTACATTCTCTTGTCTGCTGCGCAAAAATGTTTACATTGACGATACCGATTTTCGATAGAAGTTGTAAAATCATGCTCTGCAGTTTTACGACACTGCAGAAAATCATTAATATTCATGACAACATGACCAATCGAAACAAGCAATTTCTGCAGGATGCTCTCCTTTGCGTCTAAAAATAGCAATGAATCATGTGAATGCTCCGCGTTCATTTAAATACACTAGTTTTGTTTTAATGTAAATAACAAATACGAGAGTAATTTTACTTATAAAAAATAAAGGTTTTCACAGCAGTTAGTTATAGTTATATGAATCAGTATAGATTTGTCTATGTACGACCAGTCGGACAAGCTAGCCCGCAGTTTTACTAGCCCGACAACGGATCTTACTAGACAATGTCTGTCGGACGTGCCTTAGTGTCGAACCCTGGGAGTGGGAAACTGCACAGCGTATATATGCATTATAAGGCAAAGGTTTTGTTTTTTTTCCAAAATAAGAAATCCACATAAAAACGCGGTGGTGTAGTGGATGAGGTGTCCGCCTAGCGATCGGGAGTTCGTGGGTTCGAACCCCACTCGTGACGCGTTCTCATTAACTCCTCCATAGACACCTAGTACTGGTTCTTCCCAGGAAACGGACTCGATAATGTCCCTCTGCCTATAATGCTCGAAAGAGCGGTTGGCAGTATACAAAGAAAGAAAACATAAGTTTTAAACCAAGAAATTTCATGCAGACAAATATAAATGATTTTTTTCAGTAACTCACACAACACGCATGTCTATTGCTAAGTAAACAAACAACACAACACAACTGGTACAGAACCTGCCATATTCAAACTGTACATCAGCTCTTCTCCAAATGCCTCACTGAAAACATTCAGGGTCTGGTCTGCGTACTCACGATCATCAAAGAACCTCGGCTGCATGATAGCTGTGCTGAAGATCTTTTCTCCAATCTGGGATGGAAACCCCACAAAGTCCTCGACCTTGTCCACATTGTAGGCGATAAACAATATGCACTGGTCAAACAGAGACTGGGGTGAAGACATGATAGTAATGGCTGGATTGTATCATATGAATGCCTTTAGATAAGCACCTGAAAAAGATTCATTTATAATTAAATATAATTTATTTATTGTGGCAATTGCCAAATGTTGGGAACGAATAGTTTTTTATGAAAAAAAAACTGAATGCTTAGTTCCGCAAATTAAATTCCGCAATCACTGCTGGGCAATTGAGCTATGCAAAAAAAATTAAGTTATTGAAGCCAGAACTAAACTAGGACACTTTGTAAAATAAGACTGTTACAGTAGAATAAAACAACTTCTGAATATTTATTAATCAAATGTGTTGTGCTTTCCTGGTGAGCCTATTCAAATTTAGACCATCAATTATTGAAATAAGACTTGTTAGACACTGTTTTACACGTCCGTTTTCACCTGTCAAATTTTCCCTCAAAAAAGTTCTTGTTTGAAAGTTTTAGCTCGACAGAAGTTTTACCGGCTCATATCAAATTCCCGATTAAAAGGTACTTTAAGAAATGATTTGTAAATGAAAGAGATCATCTTATAACAAAAAAATAAACATAAATATTTTAATAACGTCAGTTTTACTGACGTCTCAGTTTGATCGATTAAGAATTGTCACTGTAAACAACAATGGCGGCGGAAAACAAGAACTGACTTGAAATATTTTTTGTTACAAAAAATGCAACTCCTGTTTTGCTAAAAGACAACAAATAAACAGTTGTTTACTGAGGTAAGAATGTTAAGTAACATTATTTCTGATCATTAAATTATGTTTCAAAGTGGATATTAAGAATACGCAAAAGCATCGTAATGTCATATGTTTTCGCGACATAAATGTCTACACTTTTTCCACAGGGGCCAGTCAAAAAAAAAAAAAAAGTATATGTAAGAAAAAGGAAAAGAGCACCAACGCAATCATACTACCGGACATGAATTCCAAGGCACTGCTACACAATTCATATGTTTATCACCAAAAACTCTGCACAGATTTACAGCAACATAAATTATCTTTCAAACGGTACCTGTGTCATTCCATTTGACGCAGTATTAAACTGTCCACATGGCCTCAAACACGAGAAATTGTCAAAAATTCGGTCGATGTAGCTAAGCCTGTCCACTTGTGTTTACACTGGAGGAGTCCTGTTAGGCACGTAATAAGCGATTCCCTGATAAATTGTCTATGTCTCCATATAAAACACATCCAAGGAACACTATCCACGTCAATAACTCGCTCGGTCTCCAAATATTAGCCAAGAAATCAACTCGTTTTCACACACAATAATTCTTAACGTCAAAAGCAACCATTTGCTGGTGTCAATGTCAATTGTTACCTTACCTTTGAGCTTTTTACAATTTCAACCAATCAAATAACGGTGTTCCAAAATTTGTGCGATGCGGTCGGCAAATGGCTGCTTTTGACATTTAGAATTATTGTGTGTGAAAATGAGTTGATTTCTTGGCTAATATTCGGAGACCATGCGAGTTATTGACGTGGATAGTGTTCCTTGGATGTGTTTTATATGGAGACATAGACAATTTATCAGGGAATCGCTTATTACGTGCCTAACAGGACTCCTCCAGTGTAAACACAAGTGGACAGGCTTAGCTACATCGACCGAATTTTTGACAATTTCTCGTGTTTGAGGCCATGTGGACAGTTTAATACTGCGTCGAATCGAATGACACAGGTACTGTTTGAAAGATAATTTATGTTACTGTAAATCTGTGCAGAGTTTTTGGTGATAAACATATGAATTGTGTAGCAGTGCCTTGGAATTCATGTCCGGTAGTAGGATTGCGTTGGTGCCCTTTTCCTTTTTCTTATATATACTATTTATTTATTTTTGACTGGCCCCTGTGACTTTTTCTCATTTAAATATCTATGGAATAATAATTAAAAAATATTCATTGTTTGTTTTTTTAATTTTGTGTTAAATTATGTATGTTATATAGGGTTATTATCAACTGTTGAAGAATAACAGCTATTTACAAATGCTCCCAACATATATTTTTACATTCTGATTGACCTAGGTAAGCAACCCAGATACAAGATTGTACACTTGTTTTGAGATAAAGGTCTTTGCTTTGAAACACAATTACATGTAATAAATTATCATTTGCTTTCCAGATGCAGGTAATGTTGATGAATTAAGCTCCAAGATGAAGATTGATTTGGAGGTTTTAGCATCAACAGAAATAAGGCGGAAAAAACCTTGGCCTAGAATAATATGGATAGGCGAGGTAAGAAAAGATCCAACATACTTGACTGAAATGCAATCGTCTATTTATTAGCAAAATAAAACACCAAAAATATTGGTTAAAAAGTTACAGTTATCAATTTTAATTTAATATGTGCAATTATAGAACAAACAGATTTTAATTAATTGAACACTTGTTTACAGGAACAAGAAAGTCTTCTTCTCCTAGATGCCCCTGGAAAGAGGGTCAGTGTTCTGTATGTGCCGTCAGGCAAAACAAAACGAAGACTTTCTAAAATAACACCACTTGTGGAGCAAGTGAAATGCTTCACCTCAACCAGAAACGGTAATAGATTGTTTTTGTGGTTTTGTGTTGTTTAAGCTGCACATCTGGTTTTTTTTCAAGGAAAAATCTGTGCCACTAAAAATGTACGCTGGGCCCTCGATCTGCATTTTTACTCGCGCATATCCGTTGCTTCCCCCATCAAAGAAGTATACCTTTTTCCCCTATTTTTGTGGAAAATTCCCCCTTGAAAATAAAATAGCGCAAGCAAAACCCGTAACGCTGAACATATATTGAAAGTGTTTTCTAGTCTCATCGTTACGGTTCTATACATAATTAAATATTATGTTTCTCGCACCATCATGAGTTTAACATCTAGACCATTTCCGGTTTATTTAATCTCTCGTAATGCAAATTCATACAGAAAAAAGCTTAATAACAAAAATTATAACTACATGCAAAAAAATTATGTTCTCTTAAATGTGACTGCCTTACCATATTCAGTTGAAGACATTCTGTCAAAAAAATATTGGCTGACTAATTAAGAGATGCAAAAAGAAAATTAGTCTTTCACTAATTATATGAGCACTGAAAATTGTCACTTGCCATAAATAAAGAAACATGTATGTGTGTAAAATTGGAGAGAAATACTGCTAAAGCAACAGTCAATAAATGTGTAGACCCGATTGTTCTTGGCCATGTGTTTAAGGTTAAAAATGGATTGGCCCCTAACTATATGGGACAACATTTTATTCCGCAGGCCTCTATTCATTCATACAGGATCAGGTCAACTCAAAAAGGTGAAGTTGCTGTCCCCAAGGTCAAAGGTGTCGGGTCAAAGTCCTTTTGTTACACCGGATGCTCATTATGGAACAATCTACCCTCCAGTATAACACAGATTTATAAATTGTCTGTTTTTAAGCCATCTTTAAAAAATCATTTATTAGAAAATTTGTAACTTTTGATGTGTATTGTTTGTTTTTTTTGGCTTAAGGAATCATTTTTAGTCATCAATTTTTATCAAAATTGATCCTATCTTCCTTAAATGTTATGCATTCTCCATTTCTTATTCTAAGTATTTTAGGATAAATGATGCTATCTGTTATATTTAAACTATTTCTTACATATTTATGCCCCCCTTCGAAGAAGAGGGGGTATATTGCTTTGCTCATGTCGGTCTGTCGGTCGGTCGGTCTGTCGGTCGGTCCGTCAACCAGGTGGTTGTCAGACGATAACTCAATAACGCTTGGGCCTAGGATCATGAAACTTCATAGGTACATTGATCATGACTCGCAGATGACCCCTATTGATTTTTAGGTCAAAGGTCAAGGTCACGGTGACCCGAAATAGTAAAATGGTTTTTGAATGATAACTCAAGAACGCATACGCCTAGGATCATGAAACTTCATGGGTAGATTGATCATGACTTGCAGATGACCCCTATTGATTTTGAGGTCACTAGGTCAAAGGTCACGGTGACCCAAAATAGTAAAATGGTTTCCGGATGATAACTCTAGAATGCATACGCCTAGGATCATGAAACTTCATGGGTAGATTGATCATGACTCGCAGATGACCCCTATTGATTTTGAGGTCACTAGGTCAAAGGTCAAGGTCACGGTGACCCGAAATAGTAAAATGGTTTTTGGATGTTAACTCGAGAACGCATACGCCTAGGATCATGAAACTTCATAGGTAGATTGATCATGACTTGCAGATGACCCCTATTGATTTTGAGGTCACAAGGTCAAAGGTCAAGGTCACGGTGACCCGAAATAGTAAAATGATTTTTGGATGATAACTCAAGAACGCTTTTGCCTAGGATCATGACACTTCATAGGTACATTGATCGTGACTCGCAGATGACCCCTATTGATTTTCAGGTCACTAGGTCAAAGGTCAAGGTCACAGTGACAAAAATCGTATTCACACAATGGCTGCCACTACAACGGACAGCCCATATGGGGGGCATGCATGTTTTACAAACAGCCCTTGTTTTAATAGTGTATTTTTAGGATATCGTAATTAATAATGATATATGTGATATTTCAAGTATCAAAATAGTGTTAGATATATTTGCATAGTATTTAACTGTTTATTAAAATTATGTTTGACATTTTTATTGATGCAATTTAATTTAATATGTTTGTAAGTGCCTCTCTATGTCATGCCACCAGCACAAAGCACCACAATGGAAAAATGGGTTTACTCATTTAGGGGTCTCGCCAGTGGGCGAAGTGGGCGATTTCTTCTCTAAATTAATCTGCACTTCGCACATTAATTTCATGAAGGCGAAGTGACTTCTCCTCCTTTTAATTATTTACTTTGTGCCAGACATTGACTGATTAAAATCATTTTGATGTGGAAAATTGACATAGGAGGATTCTCAGCCATAAGTTGCCCTATTTACAGGTCATGCAAAGTTGACCATTCAAAGGAACAGTCTGGAGCTATTACACTTCTTGAAATTGTTAATAGATGATGCCTTGATTAATTGCCTTGTGCTGGCTACCAATAACTATGATTCAGCAAATTTAAATGGCCCATTAAAACAATACTCAAGAATGATCAAATGGGAAGAGGTAACCTAGCATTGGCAATACATATGGGGCTTGTTTACAGGTCTTATTTGTTATCTCTGCTGTAAAATGAGATTTTAAATGATTTTTTAATTTAAAGCAAATAATTGTAACAAAATATAAATTTGATTTAATGTTGAATTGCTTAAATTTTACAAGGAAGTAAAAAGATTCTGTACATTTCTGGTTTTGTTACACTTGAAGTTTTAATTGATACACCTGTACAGGAAAAAATATGTTAAAAGTACCATCATAAATTTACAATCAATGACAAAGAAGAACAAGAACACCGCCTTGCGGGTGCAGACCACTCATCTATTTTTATGTCTCCCACTATAGTAGTGGGGGACATATTGTTTTTGCCCTGTCTGTCTGTTGGTCTGTTTGCGCCAACTTAAACATTTTGCAATAACTTTTGCTATATTGAAGATAGCAACTTCATATTTGGCATGCATGTGTATCTCATGAAGCTGCACATTTTGAGTGGTGAAAGGTCAAGGTCATCGTTCAAGGTCAGAGGTCAAATATATGTGGCCAAAATCCCTCATTTTATGAATACTTTTGCAATATTGAAGATAGCAACTTGATATTTGGCATGCATGTGTATCTCATGGAGTTGCACATTTTGAGTGGTGAAAGGTCAAGGTCATCCTTCAAGGTCCGAGGTCAAATATATGTGGCCCAAATCGCTTATTTTATAAATACTTTTGCAATATTGAACATAGCAACTTGATATTTGGCATGCATGTGCATCTCATGGAGCTGCACATTTTGAGTGGTGAAAGGTCAAGGTCAAGGTCATCCTTCAAGGTCAGAGGACAAATATATGTGGCCCAAATCGCTTATTTTATGAATACTTTTACAATATTGAAGATAGCAACTTGATATTTGGCATGCATGTGTATCTCATGGAGCTGCACATTTTGAGTGGTGAAAGGTCAAGGTCAAGGTCATCCTTCACAAGGTCAAGGTCATCCTTCAAAGTTAAACATCATATAGGGGGACATTGTGTTTCACAAACACATCTTGTTCTTTTTAAAGGTTCAGGGACCTATCTCAATTTCAATCACAAAGGAGGAAGGGGTGGAGTGGAGAGGGGTGTATAGTGTGGGGGTGTGGTCATTTATTACATTATCTTCCAAAATGCAAAAAAAAATGCAAAAAAATAATAATTTTTTTTTGGGGGGGGGGTTCTTGGGTTGGATGGTTGGACGGTATTTCAAAAATAAAATAATAAAAATGAATATTTGTGTTTTTTAACCATGTTTGAAAAAACAAGAGATGTGTTCGTCAGAAACACAATGCCCCCTATTGCGCCACTTTGAAAAAAAATAAAAATAATTTTTTTACCTTTGACCTTGAAGGATGACCTTGACCTTGAACTTCCACCACTCAAAATGTGCAGCTTTATGAGAATGCCGCTTTGAAATATTAATATTTTGACCTTTGACCTTGAAGGATGACCTTGACCTTGAAGGATGACCTTGACCTTGAACTTCCACCACTCAAAATGTGCAGCTTCATGATAATGCTGCTTTGAATTATTTTAATTTTTTTACCCTTGACCTTGAAGGATGACCTTGACCTTGAACATCCACCACTCAAAATGTGCAGCTTCATGAAAACGTCGCTTTGAAATTTATTTATTTTTACCTTTGACCTTGAAGGATGACCTTGACCTTGAAGGATGACCTTGACCTTGAACTTCCACCACTCAAAAGTTATGGCAATTTTAGCAAAATTTAATAATTTGACCTTGAGAGTCAAGGTCATTCAAAGGTCAAGGTAAAATTCAACTTGCCAGGTACAGTACCCTCATGATAGCATGAAAGTATTTGAAGTTTGAAAGCAATAGCTTTGATACTTTAGAAGTAAAGTGGATCTAAACACAAAATAAAACCATATATTCAAAGTTACTAAGTAAAAAAAGGGCCATAATTCCGTAAAAATGACAACCAGAGTTATGCAACTTGTCCTATACTGTCCCCGTATGATAGTTTGCGAGTGTTCCAAGTATGAAAGCAATATCTATGATACTTTAGGGGTAAAGTGGACCAAGACAAAAAACTTAACCAAATTTTCAAGTATAAAGGGCCCATAATTCCGTCAAAATGCCAGTCAGAGTTACATAACTTTGCCTGCACAGTCCCCTTACAATAGTTAGTAAGTGTTGCAAGTATGAAAGCAATAGCTTTGATACTTTAGGAAAAAAGTGGACCTAAACACAAAACTTAACCAAATTTTCAATTTTCTAAGTATAAAAAGGTCACATAATTCTGTCAAAATGCCAGTCAGAGTAACATAACTTTGCCTGCACAGTCCCCTTATGATAGTAAGTAAGTGTTGCAAGTATGAAAGCAATAGCTTTGATACTTAAGGAATAAAATGGACCTAAACACAAAACTTAACCAAAATTTTCAATTTTCTAAGTATAAAAAGGGCACATAATTCTGTCAAAATGCAAGCCAGAGTTATCTAACTTTGCCTGTCCAGTCCCCTTATGATAGTAAGTAAGTGTACCAAGTTTGAATGCAATAGCATTGATACTTTATGAGAAAAGTGGACCTTAACGCAAAACTTAACCAGACGCCGACGCTGACGCAGACGCCGACGCCAAGGTGATGACAATAGCTCTTTTTTTTTTCAAAAAATAGATAAGCTTAAAATGTAGGTTTTATACACATGTCTTATTATAAATGAAATGCAGCCTTTTGAAATCCACCATCAATTTCAGTCTCTATTATAGAAATTATTTCAGCAGTATTGAGGCTTACCAGTTATTACATAAATAGCATGTGAATTAAGTATTAAATATATTAATTAAACTCAGTTTAATACAGCAATAACACAACATTAACACTTAAGTGTGTGTGTTTGTATTTGTAAATGTTGTCCCCAAAAGTGCGAAATGAGAGTTGTTTCTGATTAATGATAATTGGCATGGTGTAAATTTGAACCTAGGCTGAGCCCTGATTCTATCTTTTGAAGCAAAATATATGTAAAACTAAGATCTATGATGCAAATGTACCATTTCTCCAAAAGATGTTACCACTTCTCCCTATTTTGGCTTTAGGGAGAAGTGACTTCTCCCTAAATTTTGAGCCTAGCTAGACCCCTGTCATTTTTGTGTTATCCTTGGTGTGTATGTCATGGTATATTTATCTTCATGTATGTGATATTTTTATATATTGTACATGTTGTTAACGTCCATGTAAGCATTCTTTGCCAAAATTAAATCTATCTATCTATCTAACAGGAGTTTCACCTCTTTATTATATTGACATTCACTGTACAATTCATACTTACAATATAGTCTAATTTGAGTGTCAAATAGAAATTCTATTAGAAATTATAAAAAAGCAATGAATATAGTGCAAATATGTACACATGTAGTAATGAGAGAGTGGGTAAAAAAATTCCCCATAATAGGGAAACTGCGTGAAAATTTCTCCTCATTAGGGATGTGGGTAGCTTTCCCTGATGATTAGAGAGGGCCCAGATACATTTCCGAAAAATCTAAACCTGATATCAAATAATGCTTTCTCGAATGGGATACTGTGCTTAATTGAAAAAAAATCAAAGGTGGTTTTGTGTTGTTATAATTGTATAATTATGTAGGTTTCTGCTAGGAAATATGATTTTGTAGCTTTCTTTCCAATGATGTATGTTTTATAGAACTTTTCGCCAAACATTCTTCTCAGAATGCATGAAAGAATGGAAAGAATTGTCAGAAATGATACGAGCCAATTATATGTAAAACATGGATATTTTGGGTTGCTTGCACAAAAACAGTTTCTGCTTGTACATAATGAGGTTGTGTATTTCCACAATACCATAAGTCTTATGTTATGCTAACATTTTCCTTTGCTATCTATGTTACTTGAAGCAAGCATTATTTGTTTAATGTTTTCAGTTCCATTATAAATAGTTCCAAGAACATTCAGAATGCTTTGAATATTGTATTTTCATAAGTTAAGAAATACATTAATAGTAAAAAAAAACTTAAAATGTAACTACCTGGTAGTGTGTTTTTATGCAAACATTATACATGTATATGAACCATAATCTGAGAAAACCCGACTAAATGCATGTGTGTACAGAATTTTCGCTGAAGGTGCAGTCAGCACGGCCTAATCAGTGAGGACACTTAACAAAAATCCATTTTAGGCAGAAATTCGTTCCAGAATAGCCTGTTGTGACTGTACAAGCTAATCTTGGACAATATTTTATGCACATTAAGCCTCACTTTTTCAGAGCACTGCTCCTATATATTATACAGAACCTTTCCAAATAGTGCATTCTGTTATTCAGGACGTTACCTGCTAGGCTTGTTGAACAATGGAGAGCTGTTCATCTGGCATAAAGATAAAGATATCTCCAAATTCATTGCTGGTTTTGACAGACTGGTTGATGACTTTAGTGAAGGTAAGAACATACATGTCCTCAGAGTGTCAGATTTTGCTGTTTGTTTACTACATCTAGTAATAAGTGGTTTTCATGCTACTAGATAGATCCTGTGTATTGAAACATTAACAATTTAAAAAGGAGTCATAGGTTTATATAAAAAATTGTATACCGGTATGATGAATTGTAACATGTAAATCAAGGACTTTTGTGACTAATGGAAAGTACATACTGGTCCAATTTTGTTTTTGCAACAATTTGAAAGTGTGCATTTTAGTTATACAACTTCAATATTGTCTGCGTGCACTCATCATTAAACTTCTTATATAAGAATTAAAGTTGTATTAATCAAAACATTGTCTTTACTGTCAATAGGAAAATTACAGATGATCACTTTATGGGCATGCTTTTTGTTTAAGAAAACTTCCATATTAACGCCTCGGATAGCTGCTCCCACATTTTTGTCTCCGTTGGCAACAGGCAGTTCTTCTTGTGGGCGATGGAAAAAGGGGAGACAATTCTGCGGGACAAGGTGACCACACTGAAAGGGACGTGGCATGAGGTGTCAGTGCCGACGGGAATGGAGTTACCTCCCCTCAACGCCAGGGAGACCAGCATAGCCAGTGTGTTCTATGAAAATGTGGTATGAGATGAGATTTGTTTCTAATGGTGTAACATTTTCTTTAGCCAAATATAAAGTAGCATAACAAAATTCTTCCCATTTTGGCTATTAATAAGATTTTATGACAAAGAACATATGGAATTTTCTTAAGGCAAATGTGGTACATGTAATCAGTAGCCATTGACTAATTGAGCCGCGTTCTGAGAAAACTGGGCATAATGCTATGCGTAAAGTGTCATCCCAGATTAGCCTGTGCAGTCCGCACAGGCTAATCAGGGACGACACTTTCCGCCTAAACTTGATTTTTGGCAAGGAGGGACTTCCTTGAAACTAAAAATACCATAAAAGCGGAAAGTGTCGTCCCTGATTAGCCTGTGCAGACTGCACAGGCTAATCTGGTATGACACTTACGCACATGCATTCAGCCCAATTTTCTCAGAACTAGACACAATTTAACAAATGGCAGAGAAAGCCTCCTTAGATAAAGCTTGTTTGCCGTAATTTGAACAAATTTAAATAAGAGTCGTGCTCTGGGAAAATTTGGCATAATTCTTGTGAATAAAGTGTTGTCCCAGATTAGCCTTCGCAATCAGCATAGGTTAATTAGGGACAACATTTTCTGCTTTGATGGAATTTTTTGTTTAAATTAAGTCTCTTCTTTTAAAAAATCCAGTGTAGACAGAAAGTGCAGTCCTGATTAGCCTTTGTGGGCTGCACAGGCTTATCTGGGATGACAATTTAGGAGCATGCATTAAGCCCCATTTTCAAAGAACAAAGGTCATAATATAGCATTCAGCTTTATGATCATGTACCAGTGTATAGGAGTTTTAGGAAGGGCATAGTTCTTGCCAGAAAATTAAGTAGAGAATGTTTCTGAAGCTTTGATATTTCAATCCTATCAAGTTGGAATTACAAGGTTTAAATAATGATGGCCCAAATTTTATTTGTATGCATAAACAAATATGACACTATGAAGATTGATGTAACTGGCACTTTGATGCGTCTGAAAATTGACATTTTCATTTATATCGCCTCAGATTTAAAGATGAAATAAAATTCAGTTACATTCTACTTATACATGATATCTTTGCTGGCTATTGAGAGCATTTATAAACTTTATAGAAGTACATTACATAATTATCATAAGTGGTATGTGCGTTTTCAATATGTGAATTTTTTTTTCTTTCTAGCAGTGAAGTTTATTTTAATGTTTGTTTCTGACATTATATTTCAGAGCCTAGGCCAATGCTTTCAATGCTCCATGGTATTCAACAGTGACTGTATTCTATGTGTGGCAACGGTTGTGCTAAAGTTTCCAGATCCAGCATTGACACTGAAGTTTCCTGATATCGCACCTAAAAAGTAAGGAATATTTTCATTTCTTGAACATAGCAGCTAGAAGTATGCTTCAAACTGTTTATTTATGACTCATGATTTTTTGCATGCTTAAACTCTTTTCCACTCGAAAGCAAAGTGAAAATGGCTATGTGCAAGCAGTTTAAAACCAGAACAGACTGCGAGTAACTGTTTGCTGCTCACCAGTATAAGGGTTGAAAATGAAGCCTTTAAACTTGAATTTAGTATGAAAGGTCTTTAATTAAATGAAACTTTCTAAGGGACTACAAATGCGTGAAAATACGTATCTAAGTGGTAAAGGGTTAATTTTGTATCACACTTGAGGCTTTACATATTGTGTGATGCACCATCACAGGAGCCACACAGAGGTAGTCTTAAGATCTTTTATGAAGACATAAAGTACTGGTTTTACCCAGGAAATAGACTAAAGAGTGTCTCAATAAATTTAGATGCAATTGAGATAGATTAAAACTCAGCTACTGGACTTTTACATTGTCTTTAAACAATTGTTTATGTATACGAGTCTCGCTCAGGGAAAACAGGGTTTATTGCATGTGTGTATGTGTCATCCCAGATTAGCCTGTGCAGTCCACAGAGGCTCATCAGGGAAAACACTTTCAGCTTTTATGGAATTTTTCTTTAAAAGAATTCTCTTTAAAACAAAAAAACAGTCTAGGCAGAAAGTGTTGTCCCTGATTAGCCTTTGCTGACTTCTTTAAATCCCATTTTCTCAGAGTTAGGCTCATATGTAATATAAAGTTTGTTTTTTTCTCAAATCTTTTCCCAGTCTGCCAGTCTTTACTGCCGAATGGAGCCTCCTGCAGTACCCGTTCCAGCAGATGCATGCAGAGTTTGAGCCCGTCTCCACACTGGGCGCCTACGTCTCTGCATACAGCAGCAGCGGGCAGGTCAGTGATTTAATTTAACCATTTTGGGGATGGGACCAGGTCCTTTTGGATTGGGAAAAATTGCGTTGTTTTGACTAAAATGGGGAAATAAGTGGTTTTATTTTGTTAACAAATACGTAAAAATTGTATATAAAAGTTTGTTCAATACTATTTTTATGTATTTGTATTTTTTTTCCATTGGGAATGGGCCTCTTTAACAACCTTAAATTTGAATTTAAAAAAACACTCTGCAGGTGCTTGCAGTGGCGGCCAATCAGAGATTCCCATCTCGGACCACCATGCTGTTTGTGTCCCCGTTGACGGACACTGTGCTGGTCGGGGGTATGGGGAACTGCGGCGTAAGCAACGTCACCAAGACTGGCAGGTGAGGCCACTACAAATTGAGCCTCGTATTGGGAACACGTGACTTATTGAATGTGCAATCTGGGACAACACTTTACACACATGCATTGAGCCCAGTTTATTTAGAGCACGGCTCAATTTATCAGTTGTTAGACAGAATTTTCCCCATTAATGTTTTGGTGCGATCGAGGGCGAAATTTAAAATACTGTCCACGATTTTATCGTGGAGGAGTACACATTACAGACTTATATAGTTATACAGTGGTATAACAAAGCCACTGAAATAATTCACAACAGCGTGCATCTACGCTGCCTTAGGGCCATACTCTGATACTATTCGGCTTAAAAGTTTGGTCAAGAGCCTTGAAAAGGATAATAAGATGTTATCAATAAGGGCATAGTGGCGTTCAGAACAGCAGCGTGGCGCAGCCCCACACAGAAAGGGCCTGGGAAAAACACTAGAACATATTTGTTGAACATTTCTGCCAAATGCAGTTAGCTTGTCAAATGCTGCCATTTTGTACTATTGATTGTTTAAGGAAAATATATTCAATCTTTATTGTAAAATAAGTAGGCTTAAACCAAAATGAATACAAAGAAAAACAAATGTTCTTTTTAAAAATCCGATGCAAGAAAATTTGTCTTTTTGCCAAAATATATATGTATTTATAAATTGAAGGTTCTGCAACTCTTAGGAACATCTGTTTCCTTACATTTTTCATGCTTTACTTCATTATATTATCTGCTTTGCATCATTTTGCTGCGCATGCTTCCTACAAGCTTACTTCAAACTGTATTACATGTATATATCATACAGATGGATTTTTTTAATAGTATTAGTAATAGTATTAAAACTTTTATTTAAAAGCAACATGTACAGAGCATGTGACAAATATGCAGAAATTGAATGACTCTGGATTCCTTTTTTATTTGCACCTTGAAAATTCAAAGAGTCATTTTTTGTAACCAATATACCTGTAAATTCTTGATGCATTCTACAGCTTCTCTCCATTTAAAGAGCATGATGTGGGGTTTTAAAGGGAATAGGAGGCTGTTATGTTCAGCTTTTAAATTGTGTGTGTGTGTGTGTGTAGATAAAGAAAATCTAATAAAAAGTTTGACACTGCAATTTGTTGCTTATTGGGGAGCATCCTATAAATTGACTTTTAATTGTGTTTTGTGCTAAACATGTAATATGTAATGCAAGGAACTACACTTAATAGCCCAGCCTATTTCATTTTCACGTTTACAATCATGGTTCAGTTTGGCCCATTGAAATGGTTAGTGATGGTAATTGTCAAATCAATATGCTTAGCACATGTCAAGATTTGAATGATCTTATTTTGAGTTTTTAGTTTTTTAGTTTTGTTAATTATTTTCCATATTGTTACTGATAGGTTTATCTTCTTTTCGTCTATGGGAAAAAAGGTAGTAGGTATTTGTTATTTAGTAATTTGCCAGTGTTGTAATGTATTGCTCTGGAAAAATGGGGTTGAATGCATGCGTGAAAAGTACTATCCCAGATTAGCTTGTGCAGTCTATACAGGCTAATCAGGAACAACACTTTGACCTAAAATGGATTTTGGTTAAGAAGAGAGTTCATTTAAACAAAAAATACAGTGAAGCAGAAAGTGTCTTTCCAGATTAGCCTCTGCACAGACTGCAAAAGCTAATTTGGGACAATGCTTTACACACATGCATTTAGCCCCATTTTCACAGACTGATGCTCATTTTAAATATTTGTCACATATATTTCTTCTTCATCTTCCCCAGACAATACTGGGTGAGTGATCTAGCCTGGACCTCAGACAATCTCTTCCTGGCGGGCATTCTCAAGAACGGCAGCGTGTGTCTGATACCAAGGCTGGGTGACCCAGTCGCCATAGCAACCGATGGATGCTCCGTAACCATGGGACCCAGCCTGTTTTTGCCACTTCACCCGGCAATATTTGTCAGGTATGGGAAATTATTATACTGGTAAGCGGTGAATGTGTTTGGGGTGATATTTATCTTGGGGTTTATCACCTGCTCTGTGCATATACAACTAGATTTTGTGATATAACTGATATTATTGGAAAATATGTTTGTTTGTTTTAAACCTGATGATAGTGTATGTGACTAAAACTTACTAGGTGTATGGATATCAATGAAGAGAAGTGTCATGCACATGAACCATAACCCAAAACTTTCTTAAATGAGAGTTATTGCCCTTCGTTTGTTTCTGAATTCTATTATGCACCTTTTCAGGGCCGTATCTCAGATACCATACAAGATTTCAACATGAAACTTCATGGGTGTATTTTTATCATTGAGGAGAAGTACCATTCTGAGGAACCATAGCCCTTCACTTTCTTAAATAAGAGTAATTGCCCTTTGTTGTTTTGGTATGATGTAATTTTTCAGGGCTGTATCTCAGATATGATACAAGATTTCAACATGATACTTCATGGGTTTATAGATATCTTTTAGGAGAACTTTCTTGCACAAGAATCACAACCCTACACTTTCTTAAATAAGAGTTATTGCCCTTTTTGTTTTGATATGATGTAACTATTTAGGGTTATATCTCAGATACGCTACAAGATTTGAACATGAAACTTCATGGGTATATAGATATCAATGAGAAGAATTGCAATGCATAAACAAATACCCTACACTTAATTATTTTGTAATAAAAGGATTTTCATCCATCCATAAACAAACTTTATTGGCAGGGGATATCAATTCAATGAATTTGCTTGTATTATTATGTTACACATTTCAGTGGCAATGATGGCAACCTCGAACCATCAGCTGAAGAATGCGACCCCATGAGGCAGCAGTTCTCCGTGGCGACACATCCATCTCTTCCAATAGTGCTCTTCTCGGATGGTTTCCTGGTTACTGTGGCGCAGTTGCCAGTGGAGGTGACCTCAGTGACCCTAATGAGAGGCCTGGTTCTCGAGTCAGCCAAGTATTTGAAGAAACTCGCTGCACAGGAGAACCTGGATATGACAGTGGCTGATGCCTACAGACTGTCAAGAGGTTGGATATTTCATAACATGTTATAGAAATGAGCCTTGCTCTGGGGAAAATGAGACTTAATGCATGAGCTTTAAGTGTTGTCCCATTGAAAATGGTTTAAAAATTGAAAAATTGGAAAACTAAGCTTATTTCATTTTTTGAGGAGTGCCATTCTACATTCTTATTAAGATAGACACTTTTTGCTTGTATGGTATTTTAATGCCCCCGAAGGTGGGCATATAGTGATCACACTGTCCGACCGTCTGTCACACTTTTGTGTTTAGGTTTTGAAAATGATCATAACTTCTATGTCGCTTCTGATGTAACCTTCATATTTGGTATGCATGTGTATATGGACACGGCCTTTCCATCTGCACACAAATTTTGACCCCTTTAACCTTGACCTTGAACTAAGGGTCCGCATTTAGGTTTCGAAATCTGCGTTTAGGTTTCGAGTTTTTAGCGTTTTTTGGGGGCATATGTCTTCCAATGGAGTCAGCTCTTGTTTGTTCAAGTAAATTTATTCATCAGGAAAATCCATTTTAGGCGAAAAGTGTTGTCCTTGATTAGCCTGTGCAGACTGAACATGAAAGTCTGGGATATAAGCACATGCATTTAGCCCTCTTTTCCCAGACAGCATTCTAATTAACTTAGAAATCAGAAAACTGTATTACAACACTTAGAACAAATCTTGACAATTCAACTGAAAGTCATACAAATAACGGCCTCTTTTAAGGGTTAAAATTTAAACCAGCTTTTCTTGTTTTGTTATTTCGTTTAATAGTTTGTTAGAAGATACGCTTGTCTTTTTGCTGCATGTTGTATGTTGTGAATGTTATATTATGTTTGAAATATAACAACAGCTAACGTTTAATTGTCATGCATGTTTCTTACATTTGTAGGACAATTTACCTGGTACTTTCTTTTAACTTCTAAATTTAAGATTCGTTAAATTGTGAAAATAGTTTACACATCTTACTAGTCTTGTTGCCAGTCATAACCTTGAAATATATCTTATATATTATTTTGAGTTTTAATTTAATGTTTTTGTTCATTAAATATTTAATTATTCAAATTATGATGAATATATTTTTAGCTCGGCTGTTTTCGGAGAAAACCCGAGGTATTGTCATAGCCAGCTCGTCGTCAGCTGTCCGCTGGTGTCGTGCTAAAACCTTTACATTGGCTCTAAAATCAGAGTGCTTCCACCTACGTTTTTGAAACTTCATATGTGGATGCACCTTGATGATTTGTACACGCCACACCCATTTTGGGGTCACTAGGTCAAAGGTCAAGGTCACTGTGACCTCTAAAAAAAATAAAAATTCTGACAACCTTTCATTTATTAAAAAATGCACCCGCCGAGCATTGGCACCTGTTATGCGGTGCTCTTGTTGATATTTTCTTTCTATATCTGGAGCAGAGTTTTTTTCCATTGGGAAAAAGACGTAATAATTTGAGAATTGGTAACTGGAATATGAGGTTTTATAGACAAAGACCACATTGTGTTTACCTTTATAAACTCATTCTTTATATAAATATAACACAAATTTCAGGTCAAAAAGGTTCGAAGCAGAATCTTTCTGAAGTTGCAAACAGAGAGAAGAGCGGCAAGAAACGTTATGAATTTGAAATGGCAGAAGTGTCTTTGAACGCTACCAATGAAAGTGAAGTAAGCATTATAGAGACCACAAACAGGTTCGGCTTTGACCAGTTTGGGGCCATTGGTAACATGGAGGCTGGAAAGATTGTTTTCGGTGAGCCAGAAATGATTTCCATAGATCCAAATGCAACATTCAGTGGTCTAGAAGCGTCAACGTCTTTGCTTAAGTATTTAGAAGGAGCAATGTCTTCCTTGACCCTGGTGTGGAAACTAGGAGCCTCGTATTCCGAGGTTTGGTCAGCAGAAGTGGACAATGTGGTAAAGCAGGCGGTCCACAACCTCTCCAAGATTTTCAACGTGGTTCTAGACTGCCCAGCCGTCGATGCAATAATGCCGATCCTCACACCCCGACAGAGCTCCGCCATTCAGAATCCTCGAGTGTACAACATCATAGTAGCATACCGCAACATTCTGCAGCTGCTACGGTTCGACACATACAACCAACACCTGATCCCAGCGGCCCTTAGACTGGTCCACAAGACAATCACGCTGATGCTGACCAGTAAAGAGTTGGAAAACACTGATCCCAGGCTGAAAACACTCTTTGGATGTTTCAGTCTTCTGAAGCATGCTGAAACCAGTCTGAACCGGATCTACGTCTGGGTGCCGTCTGAAAATGGCGCGTCACCTTCGAGCAGTTCGCCTAGGACTTTTGAGCCCGGTGTCCTTGTAAAGAAAGATGCAGGAAGTGGGGGCTCTGGTAATAGGGGGCAGCTACCTGGGAAAAGGTAATACACTCTAGCACTGTTGATCCTCTTTGTGGGAAAATTGGGCTTAATTAATTTCCTTAACCCTTTCGCCAATAAGAAGCAAAGTGAAAATGGCTTTTGAAACCAGCATGAAACCAAAACAGCCTGCGAGTAACTTGCAGTCTGTGCAGGTTTTATGCTGTTTGCTGCTCATCAGTAACTAAGTGTTGGAAATGAAGCCTTTAAAATTTGAATTTAGTAAGGAAGGTTATTTATTAAAGTTAACTTTCTAAGTACCTATAAATGTGTCTAAATATGTATCTTAGTGGTAAATTGTTAAAGTGTCATCTCAGATTAGACTGTGCAGACAGGGAGAACCCTTTCCTCCTACACTGGATTTTTGTTTAAAACAGATCTTCTTTTAAAAAAATCCATGAAAGCGGAAAGTGCAGACTGCTCAGGCCCATCTGAGACAACACTTAACCCTTTCAGTGCGGGAACCAAATTTTAAAGGCCTTTGCAAACAGTTTGGATCCAGATGAGAAGCCACAGAACACTGGCGTCTCATCAGGATCCAAACTGTTTGATATTCTGATAGTATTCTTTGAAAAAAATCGTAGAAAATGCTAATTTTAGAAATTCAGCAGACAAGATTTTAGCAGACGAAAAATTTCCCAGCATGCAAAGGGTTAATGCACATGCATTAAGCCCAGTTGTCTTAGAATAAGGATCTATTAGTCTTCAATACTATGATGACTTTTGTATTCGTTGCATGTACACATTACGTACTTACAAAACCTCTAACAGTATATGTTTGGGCAAAAGCTGTTATTCTTTGTTATGAACCTTGTTGTAAAATTGAGACAAAGCACATTTTAATTTTCCTTCTTATATTTTAACAAGTGTGTCGATGGCAGAATTGGGTCAAACAAGTCATGATGTAAACATTTCACATAAAACGTCATAAACGAGCCTCTTTATGGGAGAAATGGGCTTAATGCATGTGCAGAAAGTGTCATTCCAGATAAGCCTGTTCAGTCTGCACAGGCTAATCAGGTATGACACTGTCCAAATTAATGGAATTTTTTGTTTAAAGGAGATCTCTTCTAATTCAAAATTCTGTCCATGCAGGAAGTATTGTCCCTGATAAGCCAGTGTGGACTGCACAGGTTTATCTGGGATAACACTTTACACACATGCATTAAGCCCCATTTATCCAGAACGCAGCTCTTTTTTAATCATCAGGCTTGTCCAGCTTTGGCTACTTTCTGATTTTGGTTACTACCCATCCAATGGTGTGGTAATAATATCTGGAAAACTTCTCATATTTGTTTCATAGACTGGCTGCCACATGGAAGTGTCTGTACCGGCATGTGCTGGAGTACCAGTCTAAGATTGCGACAGACAGTGATACCAGCGGGGATATCCCCCACACGGAGAAGCTTCTAGACTCCATACAGCGCATCTTGCATGATGGGGATGAACAGATCACTCCACGATCTGCAGCGGCAAAACTGTCCCCAGGTAGAATTTATTTAAATGTTTAAGAGGTAGAATTTATATGTTTTTAAACTTGAAACAAGTAGAATTGATATGATTGTACATTTGTTTCTAGGTAGAATTAATATGACTTTTCCCAGATAGAATTGATTTGACTTTAAACATTCTCCAGGTAGAATTGATATGACTTAAACTTACCCCAGGTAGAATTTATATGACTTAAAACTTTTCTCTCAGACTAATTAGATTTGATATGGCTTTAAACTTTTCCATGGTAGAATTGATATGACTTTAAACTTTCCCAATGTAAAATTGATATGCCTTTAAACTTTCCCAAGGTAGAATTGATATGACTTTAAACTTTTCTCTCAGACTAGTTAGATTTGATATGGCTTTAAACTTTTCCATGGTAGAATTGATATGACTTTAAACTTTCCCAATGTAAAATTGATATGCCTTTAAACTTTCCCAAGGTAGAATTGATATGACTTTAAACTTTTCTCTGGTTAGAAGTGATATGGCTTTAAACTTTCCCAATATAGAATAGGTATGTCTTTAAACTTTAAACAGGTAGAATTGATATGTCTTGAAACTTTTCTCTAGGTAGAAATGGTTTAAATTCTTTAACTCTAAAATGAGGTACTGACAGTGTTTTCTTTTATAAAAATGTTCAACATTGCAGTTTTGGAAACTTAAGGACATTAAAACTTTATATTTTTAAAAATGTTTTTTTAGTCTTTGTCAATTGAAGTGTACTTGAATAAGTGTGCACTGGTAGTTCAAATATCCACATATTCATCAAATATTGCTAGCTTATATTTATTTGCATATGCTACTGTTGGTCATAATGATGAAACCAGTTGGTATGACATTTTCCAGTTTGGCTTCGACACGTCTTTCCGTTTGATCTTCTCTCAAATTCTGACAGTTTCATGTACACTGATGATGATCAAAACACCACAAATGAGCCCAAATCATCCACCCCAAGCCCAAATAATTCCACACCCAAAAGTGATGATCAAAATGTATCCCAGTTAAGAACTACTGACATGGATCTTTCATTTGGAACTGCAACAATTAAAAATAATAATTGTTCCACATTTGAAAGAGACCCTTCACTTACATCAACATTAAGAAGTGAGCAGAAGTCTATTTTAAAGAGTGGTCAGAGGTCAAATGATTCTAACATAAATGTTCAGTCCCTTTCAACCTCCAGTCCTACAGTCGATGAGAACACAAGTTCTAATGGTGCTGTAACACCAAAGGGAACTTCACTGAAAGTTGCCGGTCTCTCGACTATTTTTAGATATGACTCCTCCCCCTCATCGGGTCAAAGTTCAGCACGATCTCCAAAAGGAGTTGGAGCCAAGTTCAAACTCTTTAACAAAATCAAGTCTGCTGTTTCAAAGCCGAAATCTGAAAAGTCAACTTTAAGAGTTGGAAGTGTTTCTTCCTCATCAAAAGAAAATAGTTCCTCCAGTTCATTTATGAGTGCTATAAGGTCTCAGCTTAAGATCAGGTCGTATTCCTCCTCACCTAAAGAAAGTAGTTCCCAGAATACGTCATCAACAATGCCAATTATTATGCTTGATATCACTGAAAATGGCTCTCTGAAAAATGAGCAGCCTGCTACTGCTGAAATTGAAACCAATAATTTCCTTGAAAAGGGTCAGATAACAGTGAAATCTGAAGATATAATTGATCCAAAATCAGAAGGTTTTGAAGTGCATGCAATAGATGAACTTGAGAGAACAATAAGTATGGAAAGTAAATTGTTTGGGATGAAAAAGAAGAAACACAATCTTCTGAAGAGTGAGTAACTGCACTTGTGTGTGAACAAGTTGGATTGGTGCACAGAAAATCTAGACATATCTGATAAATCTTTAACCCTTTCCCACTCAGAGGCAAAGTGAAAATGGCTATGTGCAAACAGCATAAAACCAGAACAGCCTTGGAGTAACTCACAGTCTGTTCAGGTTTTATGCTGTTTCCTGCTCATCACTATCTTAGGGTTGGAAATGAAGCCTGTAAAACTTAAATTTAGTAGAAAGGTCTCTGATTAAATGTATCTTTCTAAGGGACTTTAAATGCCTGAAAATACGTATCTAAGTGGTAAAGGGTTAAATAAGTAATATGTGTATGAGCTGTATTCTAGGAATATAGGGCTTGATGCAAGTCCTTGAATTGTCGTCCCATATAAGCCTTATAGTCAGCACAGGCATATATAGGACTACACTTTCCACTTTTATGGAATTTTTATGCCCCCGGTAGGAGGGCATATAGTGATCGGACTGTCCGTCCGTCTGTCCGTCTTTCCGTCACACTTTGCGTTTAGGTTTCGAAAAATGTTCATAACTTCTATGTCCCTTGAGATGTAACCTTCATATTTGGTATGCATGTGCATATGGACAAGGCCTTTCCATACGCACACACATTTTGACCCCTGTGACCTTGACGTTGAACTTAGTGTCCGCGTTTAGGTTTCGAAATCTGTGTTTAGTTTTGAAAAATGCTCATTACTTCTATGTCCCTTGACATATAACCTTCATATTTGGTATGCATGTGTATATGGACAAGGCCTTTCTATACGCACAAAAATTTTGACCCCTGTGACCTTGACGTTGAACTTAGGGTCCGCGTTTAGGTTTCAAAATCTGCGTTTAGGTTTCGAAAAATGCTCATTACTTCTATGTCCCTTGAGATATAACCTTCATATTTGGAATGCATGTGTATATGGACAAGGCCTTTCCATGCCCACAAAAATGTTGATCCCTGTGACCTTGAACTTAGGGTCCGTGTTTAGGTTTCGAAATCTGCGTTTAGGTTTCGAAAAATGCTCATTACTTCTATGTCCCTTGAGATATAACCTTCATATTTGGTATGCATGTGTATATGGACAAGGCCTTTCCATACGCACAAAAATGTTGACCCCTGTGACCTTGAACTTAGGGTCCGTGTTTAGGTTTCGAAATCTGCGTTTAGGTTTCGAAAAATTCTCATTACTTCTATGTCCCTTGAGATATAACCTTCATATTTGGTATGCATGTGTATATGGACAAGGCCTTTCCATACGCACAAAAATGTTGACCCCTGTGACCTTGAACTTAGGGTCCATGTTTAGGTTTCTAAATCCGCGTTTAAGGTTTTGAAAAGAGCTCATAACTTCTATCAAGGGTTTATAGGGGGCATAAGTCATCCTATGGTGACAGCTCTTGTTTTGTTTATAGAAAGTCCCTTCTAAACAAAAATTCAGTCTAAGCAGATGTCTGCCCTGATTACAGGATGACACTTAGTGCACAGATGTCTGTCCTGATTACAGGATGACACTTAGTGCACATAAAATTAACCCCATTTTCCAAGAGCCAGCTCATTTCTTTTAATAGCTACAGATGTCAGACCCGTTGTAATAAGAAAACATTCCAGAATTCCAATCATTGTTGGTGACTGTTTTTGTGTGCGCAATGCTGGTGATGGTCATAAAGTTAGCAATTTCTTCTTTTCAGAGTTTGGTATGTGTGTGGAATTAGCATTAGATTGATTTTTTTCTGTTCACAGATTGACAAATGACGACATGTACAAGTATTTTCATAATATGAATCTCATTCTAGTCTTGATGCAGTGTATTAGGCTAATCAGGGACGACACTTTTCGCCTAAACTTTATTTTTGTTAGAAGAAACTTCCTTTAAACCAAAAGTACGATAAAAGAAGAAAGTGTCGTCCCTGATAAGCCTGTGCAGACTGGAAAAGCTAATACGAAATGACACTGTGTGCAAATGCATTTAGCCCAGTACCGAATTTTGAAAATAAGAGAAACATGCATCCATCATTTTCTGATTGTTTGTGTTCTGCAATTCCTGGATTGGTTTAGCCATGAAATCAACAGAAATTAATGTCCCACAAATAATAAAGATTGTATAGTATCTCATTCATAGCCTTTATAAAATACATAATAATTATTTATAATATCAAATTTTAACTCCACAACATAAGAACTTCAAACTGTTGGTAATTATTGCAATAAACAACACTTACCCATCAATATTTCTTAAATAATGCATCCAGCTGGTTGTGGGTTTGATGGACATCATACACAGACCCTGTACAACCTTGTGTTAATCTGAGCTCTCAACCATTGATTATTACCTCAATAAACAATGCTTTTCTGTCAAATATTTAAGTCTCATTTTGGAAAAATGGGACTTATGCATAAAGAATTGTCTAAACACATATGCATACAGTATTGTCCCAAATTAGCCTATGCATTCCACACAAGCTAATCAGGGGCAACAATTTCCTACTACTAGTACTTGACTAAATTTTCATTTAGGGGAGACATCCTTTAAGAGAAAAACTCCATTACTGCCGAAAGTGTTGTCCCCGTTTAGCCTGTATGGACTGCACAAGCTAATCTGGAATGACACTTAAAGCACAAGTATAAAGCCTGGTTTGCCAATAACGCTGCTCATTTCTCTCCTACCGCGTACAGGTGAGAAGCTGAGTGTGGATGGTCAGCATACACAGGCCCTGGAGGCGTGGAAGGACCAGCTGAGGCAGCTGAAAGGTATGAGTGTACACAGAAAAAAAATATTAATAATTACATTCACCGCTGTTATACAACAAATAAGCTTCACTTTGGGGAAAAGCAGACTTCATGCATGTGTGTAAAGTGATGTCTTAGATTAGCCTGTGCAGTTTGGAATATTTGTTTCAAGGGATCCATAAATCAAGTCAAGTTGGAAATTGGGAAGACACTTTACACATATGCATTAAACCCTGTTTCCCCAGAGCATGGCATAAGTGCTTTAATGTATGCTTAAGACATCATTGCTAGTTCAGTGGTTTGACTTTAAATTTAAGACAATTGATATTTTCAACGGTTCTAATTCTTAATAAAAAAGTCACCATATAGGTAATGGGGACCCGATCCTCGTTATTGAAAACTTTTTCTTGTTTTGAACAAAATTGGCAGTTTGTTGATTTTTTGTAACAAATACTTTAATTCATAAATTAAGAAAAGAATACAATAAAATTGGTTTTAATATTCTATTAACTAAGGTTCAACTTTAACAGTGTTCTTTTTTTTGAAACCTTAAATGGGAAATTTAAGGCAGTCATTTGGGAAAAATATATTCTTTTTGAGATTGGGAATGGGGGAAAATACTGGGAATGGGGGAAAATACTGGGAATGGGGGAAAATACTGGGAATGGGGGAAAATACTGGGAATGGGGGAAAATACTGGGAATGGGGGAAAATACTGGGAATGGGGGAAAATACTGGCCCCAAATTGGGAATGGGGGAAAATACTGGCCCCAAATTTGGCCCCCAAAAATTTGTTACTGAAACTTAAGATTTTGAAAATCTTTTGGAAATTCTGTTCACAGGCAGAAAGGACAGTCCTAAGACCTCTAAGATGCTCCACGCAGTTCTGTACACGTACCTCCTCAAGGACGACCTCCGGGCGGCGGTGGACTTCATAGATAGCATCATCCTCCAGGCTAGCGTAGACATTGCTATGAGCTCCCAGGAGCTGCCTGCGTATGAGGACGGCACACGACCTCCACTCATGACTCTTGTCACCCATCGCTCACAGGTGGGTTTTGGTTTTGTCTCCCAATTCTTTTAACACATCCACGTCACCTGACCTGATTTTAACCTTGACATTGACCTACTGTTTGCCGGTCAGGGATTACAATTTCCGCCTACACTAGATTTTGGTAAAGAAAAGACTTCCTATTAACACAAAATTACGTCAAGCGTTATGGGTCTCCCTGATTAGCCTGTGCAGTCTGCACAGGCTGATATGGGATGACACTTCAGGCTCTTCACTCACATGCATACGCTCAATTTTCAACTGCATAGTTTGTTCCCTGCAAAAAGAACTGAGCAATCTGTCAGACCCTGCAGTTGATCGCTTAATGCCTACACAGGATTTTGGCCCAAAAGAGAATATCTTTGAAGGAAAAACACCATTAAAGCAAAAAGTGATTAGCCTGTGTGGACTGCGCAGGCGTATCTGGAACGACACTTTACGCACATGTATTAAACCCCGTTTTCACAAAATGTCCTCTGCAGGACTCTGAGGAAGAGGAGCTGGTTCCCTGCATAAAGAACCGAGCAATCCGTCAGACCGTGCAGTCAATGGCCCGCTTTATGGCAGCCTACTTCAGCAACCAGACCATGTTCATCTACCCACCGCACAGCGCCCAGCCTCTACCCACAGTGCACCTCAGTCAGGTCCCTACCAGTAAGTTTAAGTTTAAATATGTGATAATGTTTACTTGTGTCTATTAAATGTATTATATTCAGTAGAGATTGACATGTTCATAATGGTCTGTTTTCTAAGAAAACTCTTACTGATATTACATGTGATTGTATTCAACAGAGAGTCGAATCATCCCCAAATATCACGAGGAGGTCACAAACGTAATCACACAAGATAATCTCAGCAGCGTGTGGACTACGGAGCGCACAGTCGAGTACCTGCTACTTAGTGGACTGGTTTGTGAGACGGCCTGGTTTGCACACAAGATGGGAGACTGGAAGACTGGTTACCTTCTGTCTGTGGCACATACCAGTCACAGAGAGATAGCACCGCAGTTGTATAGGAAGTATGCACTGTGCTAAGAATGTGTTCATGTAATAGATGTTTTTTTGCTAACCTGAGCTCAGCTGAGCACATATTGATCACCGGCACCGTAAGGATACCGTTTTGTCCTTGAGTGTGTGCATCCTTCTGTCTGTCCGTTTACTTTTTTCTCCTAATTACTGTTTTCCTGAATGATGGGGCAGATTTTAATGCATATGTAGGTCAATGGAGGTAAAAAAAAATATGAAAACTTATCAAATCTTCTCCTCTGAAACCTCAAAGGTCAGGACTTAAATATTTGGTGTATAATATCATCTTGTTGTCTTCTACTGTGGTAATCATGTCCTTAAGGTAAAAACTGGTAATTCCCTAGCGTTCACAAAATTTGTGTAGACTTATACAGTTACTCACTTTAAAACGGTGTTTCTATAAAACTGCAAAGGTCAGGCGGTTCAATATTGTGTGTGTAAGATTGTATGGCGGTCCTCTACCAAGTTTGTTCAAATCATGCCTCTGGAATGAAATTTGGCCCCCCCTTGGGGGTTACTTTTCTATTTTAATTGCCTCAGACATATAACTTTTGTTTCAATTAAATGTAAACAAATGACAACAATGAATGCAGATCCACTTTCCTCCCTTTGATGACAGTATTGTTACAAAAATGTGTTATTCGTTCTGTTTTGAATATCATTTGGTGGATATGTACCCAAATAATTTTTATTATGCTTACTAACATTTTCTGTGGTTCTCTTCTACTATTTGTGAAACGGGATGGGAAGAATTTTTCCAACAAAAAGCGAAACATCACTTTTTATGTTTGTAATAACATATATTTATACTTCTGATTGAGGCATTAGCAAAATCATGTAAAGCATTTATGTAATTCAAATAAACAAACCTGATGTGTTTGTATGTTAAAACGTATTTTATGGCAAGTAATAATGTGTTTTTGAGGCATAATAATAAATGCCAGAGCCAACCAAAAATTTGCATTGATATTGTAGTATGACAAGGAGTAAGAAAACACTAGTAGAAAATATGGTGTCACATATTTGATTATGTGATAAATACATTTACTGGCAGAAAAGTTATAGGTATGTAATTTAAGTAAATGACTATTGCTTTGCAAAAATGGGGCTTAATGAATTTCTTAAGTTTCGTCCCAGATTAGCCCGTGCAGACACTTTCCACCATGAGTGGATTAAAGTTCAGAAGAAACTTCCTTGAAACAGACAATTCCAGTAAAGCGGAGACTGTTGTCCCTAAGTGAATGAGCCTTGCTTCGGAAAAACAGGGCTTAATGCATGTTCTAGAATGTTGTCCCAGATTAGCCGTTGCAGTTTGCACAGGCTTATCTGGGACAACTTTTTATGCAAATGCATTAAGTCCGCTTTTCCCACAGCAAGGCTTATCTATATTCAGATTTAAGAAGCCCCTTGGATTAGGAGAGGATCTGACCCCTGCAAGGATCCTACAGGAGAAGCTTGCAGGGCTAATAAGGTCCAACCGCGCTGACAGCACGCCAGCAGTCAACAAACAGCAAAGATGTAAGGCCATGGACCATGAAGTTTTCATAATATTGACTAATTCAAGAAATTATAATAACTATAAGCTCAGTTTGGTAACCAGTTTTCAGATATTGTAGATTTTATTAACATTGTATCAAATAATTCATTATGTGATATTATGTGGCACTTAAATGATATTGTGCGTTCAGATGCTCAGTATTCTGACTACACTTGTTATAATCTAAGAGATATCTCACTTCTCTAAAAATACTTTTCTTTATAAGCATCATTAAAACTTTTTTGTCAAACACATATTACAAATTTTCCATGTTCCAGGATATTGTATATACCTTGTACATTTTGTTTATTAATTTTTGGGTTTTGTATTTCTCAGATTTCATTCCCATCAACACAGAGACAAACATTTCCCAGCTGACCCGGACCCTCGGTGACATTTTTACAGCCGGAATAGTGTCAGACGTGGAGTTAGCCCCCTGGTTTCTCGCTACGCTGATCGCCAAACTGAAGTCAGTTGTGTGTAACCTGTCACCCCTTGTTGCTACGGAGTTCTACCTGCCTGCCCCACCGCTTTTCTGTCCACAACCAGGGGAAATAGAAACGGTTGGTTATTTTGTCTCAACCAGGCGAAGTAGAAATGATGGGTTATTTTGCTGTGCAAAATAGAAATAGTGCATAATTGTGAAAAATAAATTGTGGTATAGTGTGAACAGAAATGTTGGGTTTTTGTTATGAAATCATAACAAAGGACAATAACTCCATGGCTTTTTCATTGCAGGTGGGTTTTTTATGCCACCAAAGGAGGGCATACAGTGATCGCACTGTCTGTCTGTCTGTCTGTCTGTCCGTCTGTCTGTCCGTCACACTTTGCGTTTAGGTTTCGAAAAATGCTCATAACTTCTATGTCGCTTCAAATGTAACCCCCATATTTTGTATGCATGTGTATATGAACATGGCCTTTCAATACGCACACAAATTTTGACCCCTTTGACCTTGACCTTGAACTTAGGGTCCAAGTTAAGGTTTCAAAATCTGCGTTTAGGTTTCGAAAAATGCTCATAACTTCTATGTCACTTCAGATGTAACCTTCATATTTGGTATGCATGTGTATATGGACAAGGCCTTTCCATACCCACCTTGACCTTGAACTTAGGGTCCGCGTTAAGGTTTTGAAATCTGCGTTTAGGTTTCGAAAAATGCTCATAACTTCTATATAAGCGTTTTTCGGGGGCATATGTCATCCTATGGAGACGGCTATTGTTTTTCTTACAAGTTAAATTAAAAATTCTGACTGTACCTTTTCCTCAACAGGGCATCATGGCAGGAGATAGAATTGCTGTGTAATGCAGTTGGGCTAAGTGTCAATTGTGTGCACAGGCTAATCTGGGAAGAAACTTTTCGCTTTTATTGTGTTTTTTTAAAGGAAGTCTTTGTGTTTTTTTACAGGGTACTGAGGCCCCTGATGTCCAATACGAGGGTGAGATACGTATGGAGATCTCCTCCATCATTCAGCTGGTGCTGGTGGCTCTAAACTCCGCCCACCTCTCCCTCCCGTCAGCCAGGTGGTACATTCAAGAGCTGTTCAAAATGCAGGAGAGGGCAGCACAATTCAAGGTATGTAAAGTTCACTCAGTTTCAGCTATTATGACCCTCGCTTGGGAAAAAAGGGGCTTAATGCATGTGTTAAAGTGTCATCCTAGATTAGCCTGCAGTCTGCACAGGCAGACTTTCCTGGATTTTGGTTTAGACTTTCTTTAAACAAAAAAATATGTAAAAGCGGAAAATGTTGTCCCTGATTAGCCTGTGCAGACTGTTCAGGCTGATATGGGACGACACTTTAAGTACATGCATTTAGCCCAGTTATTCCAGCCTAAATTATTATTTGCCAAACTCTTAGCCCTTGGCTCGGTAGTACATTTAGAAGCTGGTCAAATTGCAAGATTAGGCAGCACAGTTCTAGGTATAAAAAAAATCATCTGTGATATTGAGGAATTATTACTTACAGGTATTTGATTAATGTTTTCTGTCACAGAAACAGTTAGAACTGAATATATAAACTTTAGAGCATGCAAGAGAGGTTTATGTCAATAAATAGTGTGTAGGGTTGACCATACATCAACACTTTGATCCAAGAACAGCTGTTTATTGTTTTCATCATTAAGCAAACAGCTATTCACTGAATTTGCTTTTCTCTATGAACTACGCTGCTAATATTAACATTCAGGGTTCCCAGCCAACCTGGAAATCAGGGAAAACCTGGAAAAAGACTCACTTTTTCCAGTCAGGGAATTTTGGAAAAATTCCTGAAATCAGGGAAAATTCAGGGAATTGTGTTTGGTCAGACTTTCCCGACTTGTGTCGAGAAGTCCATACAATTAAAGCAGCAAATCGATTCCTCTGCATGGCTATGGTGGCTTTGTAGTATACATGTAGCTTAGTTATGTCTGCAACTGCTATTTATTTTACGACTGCAACGATAAAACAACACATTACTCCATTTAACTAGTTTAATGACCCGATTCCAAAATATTTTGCCTCCCAATAAACATCACAAAATGTAATAGAATGCACAAAGTATTCACTAACAGATCTCTTTAATATTATACGAGTAAAAAGTGGGATATAAAAGGCCGCAGCGAAAAAACAGCCGGTGGTAACCACGAGCCCAACGAAAAATCGGCTACTCACTCGTGGAAACCTGTTACTTTGAAAATATACCTACCGGAGGTGGATGAGCACACGATAAAATTACAAAACGTGAAGTAACACCGTTATAGTAGCAACACCGTGTACCCAAAATAAAAAATGCTATTGCTCATCAAGCGACCGAACTAGGAAGAACCATATACTTTGCTGGGCTAAACCTAGTTCTACCAATCGCTTGACCATTGTATCCACTTTTACATGATAATCGCCATGACACTTTTAATGACACACTATAACTTTTACTTGATCACTACACTTGTGATCGCACTTTTTTCGCACTTGCGAATTACATACTTAATCGGACATTGATCACTACACTTGTGATCACACTTTTGCGCACTTGCGATAACACTTACTTGATCACTACACTTGTGATCTTTTACATACTTAATCGGACATTGATCACTACACTTGTGATCACGCTTTTTGCGCACTTGCGTTAACACTTACTTGATCACTACACTTGTGATCCAATACTTTTACTTGTACCTTTTACATACTTAATCGGACATTGATCACTACACTTGTGATCACACTTTTTCGCACTTGCGATAATATACTTAATCGGACATTGATCACTACACTTGTGATCACACTTTTTCGCACTTGCGATAATACTTTTACTTGATCATTACACTTGTGATCACTTTTATCGCCACACTTGCGATAATATTACTGGTACCTTTTTACAATCTTAATCGGACATTAAAATACAACTTATCGTTCAGGCAGCGATTTGACACCTAAACGTTTTTTACCCTACGGTATTGCTACTATTTTTTATTCTGTTCAAGCAGCTTAAACTTTAATAACTTGGAATTACCCGAAAGGACAAGGATGATAAACTACGCAAGTAGTCACAGAGTCCATTCAGATAAATGTAAACTTGGAATTACCCGAAAGGACAAGGATGATAAACTACGTAGCTTAGTTATGTCTGCAACTGCTATTTATTGTCGAAAACAATAATAGGTTGAAAATATGATCCTGGAATATTTATTTTCCATCAGGGGAAAATCAGGGAATTTTGTTCATACAAAAAGCTGGGAATCCTGACATTTTATAAACATTTTCTGTCCATTTAAAAAAAAAAGTGAATAAAATAGTGTCATTTTGTCTCAAATAGGCGACAACAGAGGGTCCTTGTTTGGAGCTGCCGGAGATTCTGCAGCAGTACAAGATTTTCCGTTCTGAATTTGTCGACCTGCGCCAAGTTCCCAGCGTTCATGAGGTTCTAGACAGCTTCCGTGACTTCTGCACGATACTCTGGCTCCTCCACGTGAGAGACAAGCTCTCACAGCATCTGCGTATGCGGGGAACACACCTGAATGAAAAGGATGGCCAGGTTAGCGAAATAGTAGTTTTATATCATAGCAGTTTTGGGAAAATTGATAAATAACTTTTATTTGTTTCTACTGTGATTAGTCTTCCTCCCTATTCGAATAATGCAGTTGCCAGTTCATTCATGTAATGCACTTGCCAGTTCATTCATGTAATGAAGTTGTCAGATCATTAAAGGAAAGCGTGGTCTGTTCATTTAAGTAAGGCAGTTGCCAGATAATTCATGTAAGGCAGTTGTCAGTTTAGTCAAGTAAGGCAGTTGTCAGTTCATTTCACTAATGCAATTGTCAGTTCATTTAAGTTCTTTTAAGTCAGGTATTTGTCATTTCATTGGAATAAGGCAGTTGTCATCTCATTCAACTACGGCAGTTGTCATCGCATTCAAGTAAGGCAGTTGTCAGTTCATTTAAGTCAGGAAGTTGGGCAGATATCAGTTCAAGGAAGGCTGCTGTCAGTTGATTGGAGTAAGGAAGTTATTAGTTCATTTGAGTAAGGCTGCTGTCAGTTCATTTGAGTAAGGCTGCTGTCAGTTCATTTGAGTAAGGCTGCTGTCAGTTTATTCTTATTAAGGCAGTTGTCAGTTCAAGTGAGGCAGTTGTCAGTTCAAGTGAGGCAGTTGACAGTTCAAGTGAGGCAGTTGTCAGTTCCTGGCATAATTATATGTATGTATGCACTGGCTGAACCAGCGTACCCAAGGAAAGTATACCAGGGTTTACTGACCTCTGTGATATCACTGAAACGATGTTGAATAAGTATTGTGAAACATCCAATCAAACAAACAACATTTCATGGTTGTAAGGTACTGAATTGTGTTGTGGTTGGTTTAGTATGACGTCAATTGCAAGTCTAAACTTGCATAGACATGAAATTTGTATGCCCCCCTTCGAAGAAGAGGGGGTATATTGCTTTGCTCATGTCGGTCGGTCGGTCGGTCGGTAGGTCGGTAGGTCGGTCGGTCGGTAGATCGGTCGGTCGGTAGGTCGGTCAGTCCGTCCGTCCACCAGGTGGTTGTCGTATGATAACTCGAGAACGCATACGCCTAGGATCATGAAACTTCATAGGTAGATTGATCATGACTCGCAGATGACCCCTATTGATTTTGAGGTCACTAGGTCAAAGGTCAAGGTCACGGTGACCCAAAATAGTAAAATGGTTTTCGGATGATAACTCAAGAACGCATACGCTTAGGATCATGAAACTTCATGGGTAGATTGATCATGACTCACAGATGATCCCTATTGATTTTGAGGTCACTAGGTCAAAGGTCAAGGTCACTGGTGACCCGAAATAGTAAAATGGTTTCCGGATGATAACTCAAGAACGCATACGCCTAGGATCATGAAACTTCATGGGTAGATTGATCATGACTTGCAGATGACCCCTATCAATTTTGAGGTCACTAGGTCAAAGGTCAAGGTCACGGTGACCCGAAATAGTAAAATGGTTTCCGGATGATAACTCAAGAACGCATACGCCTAGGATCATGAAACTTCATGGGTAGATTGATCATGACTCGCAGATGACCCCTATCAATTTTGTGGTCACTAGGTCAAAGGTCAAGGTCACGGTGACCCGAAATAGTAAAATGGTTTCTGGATGATAACTCAAGAACGCAAATGCCTAGGATCATGAAACTTCATAGGTAGATTGATCATGACTTGCAGATGACCCCTATTGTTTTTGAGGTCACTAGGTCAAAGGTCAAGGTCACGGTGACCTGAAATAGTAAAATGGTTTTCGGATGATAACTCAAGAACGCTTTTGCCTAGGATCATGAAACTTCATAGGTAGATTGATCATGACTCGCAGATGACCCCTATTGATTTTGAGGTCACAAGGTCAAAGGTCAAGGTCACGGTGACCTGAAATAGTAAAATGATTTCCGGATGATAACTCAAGAACGCTTTTGCCTAGGATCATGACACTTCATAGGTACATTGATCGTGACTCGCAGATGACCCCAATTGATTTTCAGGTCAAAGGTCACTAGGTCAAAGGTCAAGGTCACAGTGACAAAAATCGTGCTCACACAATGGACTGCCACTACAATGGACAGCCCATATGGGGGGCATGCATGTTTTACAAACAGCCCTTGTTTATTAACATTCTTTTAAATTGAGGCAAGCTAAAGTACTTCTATTGGTGGGACCGTTGAAATTTTCAGACGAAGCATGACAAATGTGTGATTTGTTTTCTTATGCATTTATTGAAGGAAAACTAATGCAAATAAGCACATGTGGTAATCAGAATATTTATTTCTTTACAAGTTCTCTTTTTTCCCAATTTCCCAATCTCTATAAGAATTATTTCTTCTGTTTCAATACCAATTGTATTGTGTATTTTTATATTTAATGTACTTGCCAAAATATAAATTTGTTTAAACTAAGTCTTCTCTTTTGCCAGGAAAGTCCAGAATCCACTCTAGGCAAGGAGTACATACAGGAATGCTTTGAACTCCTGAAGTGGGCGGTGCACATGCTGACATTCAGCCAGTACATTGCTGATGATGGCTGCATCCGTAAGATCATCCTGTCCCTCATTCTGGAGCTTCCTGCGACGGAGGACACGGCGGACATCTTGGCTGAACACTTCTACGCACCGCAGACTTATGATCCAGAGGTGCAAGAACAAGCATGCTTTTTTTGTGCATTATTTTATTTTCTCCGTCGATATTACATACATACATTTTTTATGTACAGAGTATTTTTAACGCAGGTATTTGATGATTTGATGAGTAAATAAAATAAGTTATTTCCTCCGTAAGATATTATAGACATGCATACATACAAGAATTTAATTTGTAATTTTTGTGTGCGTCATTTTATTTTCTCCATAGATATTACATACATACATTTTTTACATACAGTGTATTTTAAGTACAGGTATGTACAGATGATTACATGCAAAAAGTTATAAACATACAATAATTTGCAATTTATTGAGTTAATATTTCAATGATTACACCAACAAAACTAACTTGCACATGCATACTATAAAGTTTTAGTAATAAGTACTCATATCTTTTATCTTTAATATATTGAACATTATGAAGGTTAATTTGGTGCTGAATTGCATTGTGTAAAATACATTATTAATGCAAGGTGCAAGAAAAGCTTGAGAGACTTGTGACCAGCTGGCAGAGCATCGAGGTCGTGCCCGAGGACGACGGGAAGTCTGCTAGACTGGACGAAAAGGTTGTTCTCAGGTGAGCTAAAAACAAATATTAAAAATGTTGTGCTTAGTTGAGCTAATAAAAAATACAAAAAATCTTGTGCTCAAGTGGGGTAATAAAAAGACAATAGTATTGATAATAAAAAAGACCTGTTTGATATTATAAAAAGGTCACGTGACCAAAGACGCTCACCTGAAACCAGAAGGAACCAAGTTATTCTGAGTAGTAGGAGTTGAAAACAAAGTACTTTATTAAACATGAATATCTCATTTCTAGGCAAATTTAACTTTTGAACTCAGCTGAAATGCCATTAGAACAAATGTTCTGGCCATATGCAGATTCTATGTTAAATGTGACTTGAAGAGCCTTAACAACCTTTCTCTTTAATTTGACCTAGTGAGGAAGGGAGAAAGAGCCAGGATAGCGATGACGTTGATGAAGACAGCTCCGTCAGGAAGTCCGTGACGTTCTATCAGGCTTCCCCGCGAGCTAAGACCCTGTCGGTGTACTTCCATAAACAGTGCGACGTTGTTCAGAAGGTGTTGAAGAAGAAACGCAAGATTTTTGGACAGTATGATGAGTTTGTTTTTAGCTCAGAGGCCGAGACTGAGAGTGAGAATGGAAGCAGCGGGAATATTTGTATTGGGTCAAGGTCATTTGAGACCAAACAGTCGTACCTGGAATTTCTGGACAGGTTCTATGCCATCTGCTTCACAAAAGTGGTGGAGAGGGAATCAGAATCAGGGAAGGCAAAAATGCACGCCATCCTGCTGCCCTTCTCCAAGCAGATCAGAGAGGCTGAATTGGAGGCACATCTGTCAAAGAATGAGGAAACTTACCAGAAGAAGACAAGCTCCGTTGTTATGGCATCCCCTCGCGCAAAGTTCTTCCGAAGTCAGAGTGAGTCTCAAATGTCAGATGAAAAGGACTCCGCTTCACACCAGCAGAAAAGGAATCTCTTTAGGAGCAACAGTTCAGGCAACATGGCCCAGTCGCCGAAGCAATCAGGGATGTCAAAGTTTGTTAGTGAGGGATCATTGTTTGGCAAAAGTAGACCCCCATCGTCTCCTTCAAGGGCTAAACCCAATATGACGGTTATGGCCTCAAGATTCTTCCATTCCGAGGAGGTCTTGTATCGAGATGTGGCCAGTAGTGAAGAAGTTCACTGGATTCTGGACGTAAATTTTGGACAACGGTATGATAAACTGTTTTTTATTATTTATTTGATTATTGGTGTTAATCCCTAAGTGACTTGCCAAGGTGGTTCTCTTGAATATATATAAGTCATTACATAAAGTAAACTGATGCCTCTCTCATTAATGAGGTCAAACCAATTGTTGAATTGACAGAATGTCCGTCTGCCATTTAACCTGAAAATATACACCAATGAACCCGCTACATGTGCTTTGAAAGAATGAACTAATTAGCAAAATGAGCAAGGGAAAATTACTTTGTGCCTTCTGGCTGGCTAGAATTATGTTGACATATGATTCTCATTATCGTAAATACGGACATAACCCAGGTGTATAGTCCAACAATTAGTAATTTTAATGGTTATTGTTCATAACCTATCTGTGTAATTGTATCATTACTTGACAGGTACCTGGCTCTGCAGCATTTGTTGGACTACCTGCACCACTGGGCCGGGAAACAGAACTTGCTGGGGCTTCATGGGAAGGGCAACAAAGATCTGGGGTTAAAGCCCACTATGCGAATTGAGGTTCCAACTCAGCTTGTGGTGCTTGGACTGTGGCTGCTGGAGAATAAATATGATAGTGGGAAAAAGCAAAAATACCTGGGTAATGATCGTCAAGATGAATTTGAGACAAAAGCTGATGCTCAGGTGGAGAATACACCAAGAACGCCGAGAGATCGTGCAAAAAAGAAAGCTCTTCAAACGGTTGAGGAAATAACAGAACATGACAGCTTCACTCAGGTCTCCAACATTCCAAGGTCAAGGTCACACAGTCCCAAAGGTCAAAGGCCAAGGTCACCAAGTCCAAAACAGGATGCCTCAAGGTCACAGAGCGCAGGCTTTGATATGTCAAGGGACAGAACCCTGGACTTTGTGAGAAGCATCACCTCAACACAAGAAGAAACAGAACAAATGAAAACTGCTTACAAGAAGGTTCTTGATGGGTAGGTAATTTTTTTTAATGGTTTGTTTAATCAGTAGAATGCAAATAAGGCGTAATTTTTCTGACAGTTCATACAATTATAAAATGAGGAAAAATGCTCTTCAATTCTCAACAACTGTCACATATTGGTTGAATCGACTCGTGTTGATTTATCCAGTTTGTTAGCTCATCTTAGCAACATGCTCATGGTGATTAATTCCAGCTGTAGCACTGGACTGTCATCAGTCTGTAAACTTTTGTTTCAAACAACCTCTACTCCTGAACAGCTGGGCAGACTGTGATGAAACATCACAGGAATGGGCCTTGAGGTGGTCCTTTATGATAATTGTTTTAATGGTTCTGGTTGGTTGATCACTATGGACATGGGGCCAACATGGGGTTTTAAAAATGAAAACTTAAAATATAAGCAAAACTGTATGTGCAGAGGGCGAACTTTTGCTATGTAACATTATATTGTGTACCTCTACAAATTTCATATCATTACCCTGGGGTCAAAATTGACCCCACCCCAGATGTTACATTTTAATATTAACTAAATTAGCAAAAATAACTTCACACAAATGGTATGGAACATCACGCAGTATTTCGTATATTACATCAAATAATGGTCCTGTACTAACTTTGTTCAAAATATGCCCCTGTTGTAAAAGGTAGCCCTAGACCAGAGGTCTAGAGTATTATAGAACTGAGCTACAGTCTCTTAGGGGAACGTTTAAAGATCCAAAGGGTCCTCGTGTTAATTTTTTATCCTTTGGGACATGCTTCATAATTTCATAGGTCATATGCAAGATACATTCTTACTTCTTCAAACTAACATATTTATATGAGCCGCACTCTGTGAAAAGGGGGTTTAATGCATGTGCGTAAAGTGTCGTCCTAGATCGGCCTGTGTAATGCGCACAGTCTAATCAGAGACAACACTTTCGGCCGAAACTGGATTTTTGCTAAAAACATCTTTTTTTTAAAAGAAAAATATCATAAAAGTGGAAAGTGTCATCCCTGATTAGCCTGTGCAGACTGCACAGGCTAATCTGGGACAACACTTTACACACATTCATTAAAACCCCTATTCACAACGCACAGACAATTTGCATGATTAATTGCTTTTATTTGATATACCAGTTTACAGTTATTGTCATAGTTTCTGGGGATTATAATCATGTAGCAACATTTAAATGACAAACATATAACATTAAATATTAGTAGATTTTGTGATTGCTATTTTTATGCAATTTAATAGCATGTAAGAAACAGAAAAGATTTGAGACATGCTCTGAGAAAGCGGGGTTTAATGCATGTGGGTAAAGTGTCATCCCAGATAAGCCTGTGCTGTCTGTACAGGCTTATCAGGGATGACACTGTTGGCTTGAACTGGACTTTGGCTTAGAAAGGACTCTCTTTAAACAGAGAATAAAATAAAAGCAGAAGGAGTTGTCCCTGATAATACTGCGCAGACTGCATAAGCTAATCAGGTACGGCACTTTATGCACATGCATTAAACCCCACTTTACTGCCATCCTTCGAAGAAGAGGGGGTATATTGTTTTGCTGGATGTCGGTCAGTCTGTCTGTCAGTCGGTCAGTCTGTCTGTCTTTAGACAAGTTCATTTCCGATCAATAACTTGTGAAATGATGGAAGGATTGGCTTGATACTTCCCATGTGTAATGGCCTTGGACAGTAGATGACCCCTATTGAAATTGGGGTCACTAGGTCAAAGGTCAAGGTCACTATCACAATAAGTGTAAAAATCGTATCCGATCAATAACTCTTCAACGAATTGACCGATTAGCTTGATACTTCTCTTGTACATTGGCCTTATATAGTAGATGACCCCTATTGAAATTGCGGTCAATAGGTCAAAGGTAAAGGTCAATGTCACAATAAGTGGCAAAATTGTTTCCGATCAATAACTTGTCAACAAATTGGCATATTGGCTTGAAACTTCCCATGTGCATTTGCCTTAGACAGTAGATGACCCCTATTGAAGCTGGGATCACTAGGTCAAAGGTCAGGGTCACTGTCACAATAAGTGTGAAAATTGTTTCTGATCAACTTGTCAACAAATTGACTGATCGGCTTGATACTTCACATGTGCATTGGCCTTGGACAGAAGATGACCCCTATCGAAATTGGGGTCACTAGTTCAAAGCCCTGTTTGGGGGTACATATGTCTCTGACTGGGAAACTCTTGTTTCCAGAGTGTGACTCATATTTACTTGCATTTAATGTAAAATGTGTTTATTTGTATACAGTTTGGAATATAACATTGCCATGACTCATGGTTTGTTATGTATTCTCACTTATCATTTACCATTTCAGTCATCATTTTACACAGTAAGTAGTCACAGAATGCTTAATGTAGGATAGTTTACGCTAATTATTATTTGCTCTTCAAAAATGTATGAACGTTCAAGACGTCGCATGGCTTTTATGTATTACCTTTGAAATCACATTATTTGGTGTATTCATTTCAAAATCACATGTTACGACTTTTTTGTACTTAGTTATACAGATTTATTTTATGAAAATAGAGCATTTTATAACTTAAATTATTCAAATAATACATTTCAATAAAAATATGTGCGTTTTTTGTTTAGTTTAAGCTGTAAAAAATGATGTATTGCTGTATGAATGTACAGTTATCAATATTTCATGTGTGACACTAGTTTTGGAGTGTATTTTCTGTCTTTGTTGACTGGCTTGAATAAATGTTTGTAGATAATTTAGCTAGTGTTGGGTATTAGTACACAGTGTGTTTTTTATTACCTACATAACAGGATGGAAATAAGAATTTTTTATTGTATTACATTTAATACAATAACACTATTGTTCAAATCCTTAAATTGACATTTAATACAATTTTCAAATATATTACAGCTGTTTTATGTACCAAATAACTATTCTTATTGACCAGAGTATTTCTACAACTGCTACAATACAATAGGGCTCTTCTCTTGGAAAACAGGGCTCTATGCATGTGCCTTAAGTGCTATCCCAGATTAGCCTGTGCAGTGCTGTTATGAATTTGTTTGTGTAAAGAAAGTCTCTTCAAAATAAAAATCCAGTCTAGACACAAATCAATAAGCCTTTGTTGACTTCACAGACATATCTGGGATTACACTTTATGCACATGTTTTAAATCCTGTTTTCCCAAAAACAGGTTAATTACAATCTTGTAATACATTAACAGTAATTAACTTTGCATGATAATACACTAACCTTTATATATAGAGATGAATATTTGTGTTCATTTTCTATGTGTATATACATACATTCTAAATTGCTCACATATATTGACCTGAAACATAGGAACTCTTTAAGCATGAATTATGTGCTTTTATGGGTTCTTTTAAGTGACAATTCAAATTAAGCGTTTCCATTTCATATAATGAGTTTCTTTATACATGTACCATAGCAATATGTTATAATGGTGAAGTGCATTCATCTTAGTTTCTTCCCAAGCTTTATGATAATATGTATTCTATTCTTTTATGTCAGATATGTGTCTCATTTTCATGCACAGATTGTAAATTGAGCCTTAAACTGGGGAAAGTGAGCCCCAAACTGGGGAAAGTGGGCTTAAGGCATGTGCATAGAGTGTTCCCATGTTTAATTAGGGACAACACTTTTCGCCTCAACTGTATTTTTGTGTTGCAAGAGACTCTTTAAACCTAAAATTCCATTAGAGCAGAAAGTGTCATCCCTGATTAGCCATTGTGGACTACACAGGCTAATCTAGGACAACACATTACGCACATGCATTAAGCCCCATTATTCCAAAGCAAAGCTTAAATTGTTATTCAGCAGATCCAAGGCAGGTCACTCTGTTTGTCTTTCAGGGGAGATGACAGTAGTTCTCTGGAGGTAAGCTCCCTTGAGGAAGAAGCTTATGAGGCAGATTTGAAACAGCAGCTGTCCATTCAAAGGTAAGTAACCTAGCAACTCATGTATTGAGTCGTGTTCTGAGAAAACTGGGCATAATGCATGTGCGTAAAGTGTCAACCCAGATTAGCCTGTGCAGTGCGCACAGGCTATTCAGGGACGACACTTTCCGCTTTAATGACATTTTTCGTTTAAATGAAGTCTCTTCTTAGCAAAAATCCAATTTAGGCGGAAAGTGTCGTCCCTGATTAGCCTGTGTGGACTGCACAGGCTAATCTGGGACAACACTTTACGCACATGCATTATGCCCAGTTTTCTCAGAACGCGACACAATTGTCTAGCCTAGAAGTTGAACATATTGGGTCCTGGAAAAAATAACAGTATTATATTTACGTTTTTATTGCAATAGATACAATATAGGGGAAGGTAAAATGTATATTTGGGTATAAACTAATTATTAAGGTTCTAATCTTTGAGATAAAGATTTTTCATTTCATATTAAATCATTAAAAGTTTTTTCATTTTATCTCAAAATCATGAGAGGAAACAGCCATTGCAATATTTTAAAACAACCGCAAACAAAACAAAGGAATAAAAAAAACCTACACTGCAAGAATTCAGATTAACGTTTTACAAGCAATGATGTGGAGCCAGGAAAACATCTGTGATTTCAGGTCAGGGAGTGGAAGGGCAGGACGCAGTAAGAGTCTAAAACTGAAGAGTTCCCAGAGACTGGACTCGAGTCCAGATTCCAGGAACAATTCAGCTTTAAACCACACGCTGCAGCTCAATGCATCTCCAGAACGGGGCTCCCATCCACCCATTGTAAGTGGCTTATCTCTCTTTGAGGCATTTGTTTTATTTCTTGAAATGTTTGCTATAGACAGCTTTAAATGAGATTTTCAATGAAGAGCTTTTAACTCCACCCACTAGTGTTTCATCAGAGTGGCCTACTTTTTACTTTCACACTTGTGTTTCATCAGATGGGACAACTTTTAACCCCCCTATTAGTGTTTCACCAGAGGGGACTACTTTTACACCCCCAACCCATAGTGTTTCACCAGAGGGGACTACTTTTAAGCTTCCTAGTATTGTTTCACCAGAAGGAACTATATAGTGCGCAAATCTTGCTGACGTTAAAAAAACAACACCTGAAACCTGCAATCATTTAAACTTGGCAATGTTGGAAATTAAATTTTATTTCGGCTTTCGTCAGGATTATACCCTTCTTCCTATATTTTATACAAATCTCACAACTGGGTCAGTAAGACTGTAGAAATAATCAAATTATTTTAATGCTATGTTCTTTTTTTCCAATCTATCAGTTGGAGGCTTCAGCAACACTTTAGAACTGTATCTTTTGCTATATTGATCAATAAATGAAGTGATAATTTTACTATTAAACTCACCTGAGCAAAAAGTGCTCATGGAGAGCTTTTATGGTCACCTTTTATGCATCATCTGTCGTCCCTCGTGGGTTGTCAACATTTAAACACTCTAGAGGCCACGCTTAATGTCCTATCTTCATGAAACTTAGTCAGAAAATTTGTTCCAACGATATATTGTACTAGTTTAAAAATGGCTTCGGTCTGTTGAAAACATTATTGCCAGAGGGCGGGGCAGTTTTCCATATATTGCTATAATGAAACCTTGTCAACGCTCTAGAAGTCACTTTTTTGTGCAATCTAAATGAAACAAAGTCAGAACTCTTGGTCTAATTACTTCTCCGTGAAATTAAAAATATTTTGTTTTGTTCAAAAACATGGCTTCCATGGGAGGGGTGCAGTTTTCTTGATACGGCCATTCTTAAAACTTGTTGACACTATTTAAGCCACATATTTTGGCCAATCTTCATGAAACATGGTCAGAACATTTGTCCTAATCAATTCTCGGCTCAGTTTTAAACTGGGTCATGTAAATCCAAAAACTAGGTCACTAGGACAAATAAAACAACCATGTAAATACTCTAGAAGACACTTTTTTGGTCAAATTTTCATGAATCAGCTGGCACTTCTCAGTATACATTGTAGTTTAGTTAATTTGGGTCTCAATTGAGCACCTTAGGGCCCATTGCCCTCTTGTTTTCTAGTTCACAAGTGTTATTGGGCTTAAAAAAAAGATGTTATGTTTCTTTTGGAGTCTATGACAAAATGGTCATAAATGGTGTCGAAAATGGTAGACTTTTCCAAACTTTGCTCACATCAAGTCAGAACAAATATGAACAAACCTTATAATGAGCCAAGTTCTGGGAAAACAGGGCTAAATGAATGTGCTTTAAGTGCCATTTCAGATTAGCCTGTGCATTTGACACAGGCTAATTAGAGAAGACACTTTCTTTTTTGACTTGATTTTCATTTAGAAGAGACTCCTTTTAAACAATAATCAAGTTTAGATTGAAAGTATTTTCCCTGATCTGGGATAACACATAACATGCATGCTTGAAGCCCAGTTTGCACAGATATCTTATATTAATTATATCTTATGTATAATATATTTAGACGAGCACCCCATTGATGGGTAACAGTCCCAGCAGCAGACTACAGCGAAGTCACCAGGTGGAGTTGCAGTCAGCAGATGTATCCCGAGTAACCATGCCACCTGCTTTTGGTCTCCATGGCAACAACACGGCCCCACCCAGACCCCCTCATTACAGGTAGGAATGTGTATGAGCTTATTTTTGTGAGCCCTGTTCTAAGAAAAACTGGCTTATTGCATGTACATAAAGTGTTATACCAGAGCACGGCTCTATTATGTTTGCTCTCATTCCCAGGGGTGGACTTTTGGGAGGGGATCCCGCCCACACTGCCCCCTCTGTCATGAACGATGTGCAGGCTGGAACGCAGGCAGGGGCAGGTAATCCAGTCAATGTGCAGGGAATGGACCTGGCCCAGCAGTTACAGCTGATCGTGAGGGGAGAACTGAGGAGAATGATGGAGGTTAGCACTCTTTTTTGCAAATGATGATTATTGTTTTATTGAGGTTAGCTGCCATTGTTTGCAAATAATGATTCTTGATTTATGGATATTAGCTTTCTTGTTTGCCAATAATAATTCTTAGTTTTATTGAGGTAAGCTCCATTGCTTGCAAATCATAATTATTGTTTAATGGAGGTTAGCTCCCTTGTTTGCAAATAATAATTATTGTTTTCTGGAGTTTAGCTCCCTTGTTTGCAAATAGTAATTCTTGTTTTATGGATGTTATATCCCCTTGTTTGCAAATTATAATTTAGTTTTATGGAGGTTAGCTCCTTTCTTTGCAAATAACAATTATTTTTTTCTGAAGTTTATCTCCATTGTTTTAAAATTATAATTCTTGTTTTATGGATGTTATCTCTCCTTGTTTGCAAATTATAATTTAGTTTTATGGAGCTTAGCTCCCTTATTTGCAAATAACAACTATTGATTTCTGGAGTTTAGCTCCCTTGCTTGCAAAAAATAATTCTGGTTTTAGGGAGTTTTGCTCCCCATGTTTGCAAATCATAATAATTGGGTTAAATCCTCTTGTTTCAGATAAAAAAATATTGTCCTGTATATGTTTAAGTCTATGACAATACTCAGTGTTTGCTCTTCGGTGTTGTTCACATTTGCAACTTTCTTTGATGGCATTTATGTTTTTAAAGAACATTCACTGGATTACTGGATGCTGTGCATTTCTTTTAAAAGTGCCAATTTGTAAAGCTTTTATTTTGGGTGCAGGAGACAGTATATAAATATTACATGTCTGACAGGGTGACAGTAAATTTGTCAACTTGAGGAAATACTGTCAACCGAGGCGAAGCCAAGGTTGACAGTATTTTTCCAAAAGTTGACGAATTTACTGTCACCCTGTCAGACATGTAATTTTTATTTTATTATACCAAACAAACTATTCAAACATGAAGAATTTATATGAACCATGAACAATTTTTAATATTCAATAATTGTATTTAATTTCAGCAATAAACAACCATTAATATGTTGAGTGGTCGAGATTTTTGGGCCGAGCAAAATGAACTTTGCTTTATTCGGCATCGACCTAGTAATCGATTTATTCCATCAATTTTCTTAGTCGTCAATTATTTCTTTAAAAATACATTACCGAACCAGCTTTCCGTATTTTATTTTTATCACTTGATTACGCAATTTATGACGTACTCGTGTGACGTCATTTCGCTGACCAAACATTTTGGGATAACAATATGGAAGTGGTGGTTTTTTTAACAGTAAGATAATTATTTAAAGCATCGAACAAATCCAAAACGTATTTCGGATTGTGTGTTTGTCATGCATAACACCTTAAGAACAGACACTGGAAGTGTATATCGTTGTAACTTTATTGTTATTAGCATTGGATTAAAGTTGCCATTGAGGAAAGCGTGTCGTTGATGCTAAATTGATTTTTTTTATGACTCCTGTCAAAGCTTTAATAATGGCATTAATCTATTCTACAGCACAGTTTCAGCTGCAATTGATATTTTAATTATCCAAATACAATGGACATGCAAAACTGCGTACTGCGCATGCGCGAATGAGACAGTATTATTTTTTACCATTCCGCACGTGATTGCTAAGGTAGCGGGCGACAGTATTTTTTTGGACAGTATTTTTTTTTTCCGCTGGTGGCATGTGATTGCCAATGTAGCGGGCGACAGTATTTTTTGGACAGTAAATTTTTTCCCGCTGGGTATGACAGTATTTCTATGTCACGATGGCCTATGGGAGTTTAGCATTGTGAATAAAAGTGAGGTATAATAAAAATAATTGTATACCAGTAAAATAATTGCATATGAATTTCTTTTAATTCTGATAAACGCTTATGAATAGATGTGCATGTATTTATTTGTTAAAACTGAATTTATTTAATGTATCTCTTCAAAGGAAAAAGCTAGACAACCAGGCAGATCATTGTGCATTTCCTCAAGCTGTTCTAAAAATCATAAGCTTCTTCCTCAAAGGAATTAACTTCCAGAGAACTGCTCTATCCCCTTATCTCCTATGAAAGAAAAATAGAGAGACTTGCCTTTTGTATGTAATTCAAATTTACCTTATTAGTAGTAGTGTAAAAACATGTGTTTTTAATGCCCAGGTGCAGCACCAGAGCATGATTGCAATGATGGGGGCCCTAGATGGCGTTGCTCCCCCTATTGCTATGCAACAACTTCCAGCCAATCAGATGCCTGCCTATGTTCCTATGGAACCACCTTCAGCTAATCAGACGCCTGCTTATGCGTATGAGGAGATTCCACAGGAACAAGGTGGCAGGAGATCTCTCAAGGGAAAGAACTCCATTAGAAATGTTCTTGGAGAGCTGAGAAACTTGCAAGACGAAGAAAAGAAACAAACCAAGAAAAGGTCGAGGTCTTCGCCTGGGAAGGAGAACATGGTTGATTCTCCGTTGAGAATTTCTGAATTAAGGCCACAACAGAACATTGAGGTGTATAGAGTTGATGCTCCAGATGCTGCTGGAAACTTATATCCACATTTTTTACGCATTCAAGCTGAACGAGAAAGTGATGGTGTACGGTTTCCTCCAATACCAAGAAATGTGTGGGGGTCTCAGTTCAACTTTGTGCCGAGCCAAGACATTCCAGATATGCCACTACTCCAAGTGGATAGGACAGTTCCAGGGCACAAGTTCCCAGTTAGCCAGCGTAGTCAATCCTTGCCTCGATACATACCAGAACCTGGATTCTTCCATCCTGCTCCTCCACCGCCACAGTCAAATTTGCCTCGCCAGCCAAGTTTTCCGTTGTTTGGGACAACGGCCAGCTCAGACAGCGGCATAGGGATGCCGTTGCTACGGTTTCAGAATGAGGAGGAACGACAGGGGAGAGCACCAAGGTTTGGAGAGTTACTGCCCCCTGAACAGGTCATTGAGAGTGTGGGAGAGGCTGAGAAGAAGCTGCAGCTACGTGAGAGATACCTACGTGAATATCACCAACTGCAGGTAAAACACAATTTCTATCTTGATCTGGGGAAAATGGGGCTTAGTGCATGTGTTTAAAGTGTTATCCCAGATTAGTCTGTTGAATCCACATAGGCTTATTAAGGACAACACTTTCTGCTAGACTGGATATTCTTAAAGAAGAGACTTCCTTCAACAAAAAAATTGCATGGAAATGGAAAGTGTTGTCCTGATTAGCCTATGCAGACTGCATGAGCTAATCTACAGGGACCACACTTATGGCATATGCATCAAGCCCAGTTTTTCCAAAGCAAGGCTTATATTATTCTTTTTCTATTTTGTTTCATTAAGAAAAGAAATTATAAGTCCATTTTAATTGAAGAACTTTTTTTTCCAACCTTAATATTATTTCTCAACAATTTATCTTAATTTCTGTTGTTTGTTTTTGCATATATTCATTTATATTAAAGGATATGAAATTTGTCTTTATATTGAATTGTTGAAAATTTTTCCTAAAAAAAATCATGCTAATAAATGACTTTATTAGACCTTTTATAATTGGTTTTATCTTTAAAGTCATTGAATTAGAACAAATTTAAGTTTTTTAACAGACCTCGAAAGTTGAACAGTAAGTATTTTTGATATTAATGAAATAGAAAAAAATGAAGGTAAACATTACTTACACCATCAACCATTACTACTTATGGACTTGCCATTCGCCATAGGGAATAATTTATTACCACTGTACTTTAGAGAGTATAGCATGCATCCATGTATAATTCGCGCCCCATATTTAAATGTCTTAACGGATTCTGCATTGAACTTTAAATCAGCACCAACTTAGCAGTCAGAATAGCATTGTATCAATGTATAACAGTCAGAATAGCATTGTATCAATGTATAACGCACTCTTACTTTTTAAAATGAAATTTGGAGGGTTTTAATTGCGCATAATACACGATGAATTACGGTAATATCCAAATGAGGGCATAAGTCTCTGACTTTGAATTAATTATTCCTGTTCTTATTGTTTTGAAGGATAGTAATATTATTTAAAATGTAACAATTTCTTTAGGCTGAAAAGGCAACACAAGATTACAAGCGCCATTTTGGTGAGCATTTGTTGAAGATGGATCTTGAAGAGAGGCCAGACAAATCGGGAGTCGCCTCCCCTCAGAAGGCACAGAGAACCCCGTCTCCAAGGAAAACACCTCGTACACCTAGATCTGTCTCTGAACAAGTAAGTAAATATGAGCTTTGTTCTGGAAAAATGGGGCTTTAGGCATGTGTGTAAAGTGCATTTCAGATTAGTCGGCTCAGGCTAATGAGGGACGACATTTTCCTAAGTAATTGTATGTTTGCTATAAATGAAAATACCATTAAAGAATAAATTGTTGTCCCTGAGTAGCCTGTGCAGCCTGCACAGGCTTATCTGTGATGATAGTTTACACACATGCATCAAGCCGCATTTTCCCAAGACATAGCTCATAATTATTTGTGTATGTTATTAACACAAATATTACAAAAACTTGATTTCTTCAATTAGTACTAGACTGCAAGGACTAGATAAACTGTGTTTTATAAACTCTGTTTGTTTGTTTATTAATTTGTTTTTTTTGTCTGAAGAGTTTCTTGATCGTTTCAATTTACAATTCTGCATACTTGTACTTTTGTATTATTCTTTCATAGTAGAAATCTTATGTTTGCTATTATCAGAAATGTTGAAAATATATTTACTTTAATTAACTAGATATCTTCAAAATCATCAAAGAAATCAAAGAAAATGTTTGAGTTTGAACCAGAAGATAATTGGGATGATCAGCCAATCAGTGATGAGTTATCTGATGAGCAGCAGCCAATCAGTGAAAGGCCTTCTCAGAAACAACAAATCAGTGAGAGGCACTCTGCTAGGCAACCAATGGGAGAGGAGGAGGGGGAGGAGTCAGAGGCTGATGATATCACAGAGGCGGAGACTATGACAGAAGAAGAGGAGGAGCCTCTGCATGATGGATATGCCATCAAGCAAGGTAGGAGGGGTGTGGGGCTTATATTCTAAAGTTGTTTTAGTATTTTAAACATACTTTTAACCTTGATTCCATAAAATCCTGCCCCTTTTAGAGGCTCACTTGATTCTGATTCATGGACAAATCAAGTACTTGGTTAACTTGGATAGACTAGAAAAATTTCTCTCTTTAGGTGTGATCCAAAATGGCACCTCATAATTATAACGCAATCACTATACCATACTCTATCATCGTAACGGCGAAACTGGGCTAAATAAATGTCGTAAAGTGTTATCCCAGATTAGCATATGCAGTTTGCTAAGACTTATCAGGGACTACATTTACCCGGTAACAGCTTTTACAGAATGGAATAAGTGCTTCTAAACAATATACCAGTGTAAGTGGAAAGTGTCGTCCATGATGATATTCAGTAAGGAAACTTTAGGCACATGTATTTTGCCCAGTTTATCAAGAACAAGGCTGATATACCAAATTTTATGTTTTGCTGATTTGAAGTTCTATAAGGATGATGGTTTTTGCTGTTTTTGTGAAGCAAATTATAATGCAGAAGAATGTCATCACTTGCAACTTGTAAGTTTACTGAGAATTAAGCTACATAGATATCAAAATCACTGTTGATGAAATTATATAAATGGCAAAGAAACCAATTGAATAAATACGCGCTGGCTACTGGCTTTTATGACTGAACGACACTTACTGATATTCTCACTAAGGAATGTTGGTAATACATGTAATGGTACATATTCTTCAAACAGCACAGCTGTGTCATAGCAACACAGGTGTCAGAAATCTCATAGTAGCTTGTGTTACTCAGGTGTTTGAAAGAAATAGAGGAGTGTAAATTCTGTTCTGGTGTGTCAAAGTAATAAACTCCAATTGACAGGAGAGTTTGAGGCGTACCTTGCTCTGGAGAATGCCCTTGCCAAGACTAAGGACACCCATGCCAGGATCCAGCTGAAGACTGCCCTGAGGCTACAGAGGCAGAGAATGACCGAGAACTGGAAACGGCCCAAGGTCAAGGTAAATAGTGAATGCTATGCAGATGAGGCTTGCTGTGGGGAAATGGGTCTTAATGCATGTGCGTAAAGTTTCATCCCAAATTTGCCTGTGCAGTCTGCACAGGCTAATCAGGGACCAAACTATCTACTTCCATATAATTTTTCATTTAAAGGAAGTCTCTTGTTTATGAAAATCAAGTTTAGGCGAAAATTGTGATTCCAGATTTGCCTGTTCAGACTGCATAGACTAATCTGGGACTACACTTTACGCACATGCAATAAACTCTGTTTTCCCTGAGCCACACTCAGATCGTTGTGCCGTCTTCAAGGTCAAAGTTAAGGCTTGCAAAGTCGAATACATGTAATGGATATGTTGAAGCCTTAATTGCAGTCCTTTTGGCATCAAGATAAAAAGCTTCATCTATACAATTAAGTGAACCTTGAATCATACAAGTACAATTTAAAAGTTGCATAAGTTCAAATTCAATTCAAGCTATTACAAAAGAATGTTCTATTTACAGGGAGCTTCAAAATTTACAAGATGCCAACAGCAAAGACAAACTTAACTGATTTATAATTTTCAAGAATTTGCAATTTGATAGAAAATACTAAAATCATTTTCTTTATAACATGCTACCCATCAATAATTCCCTGTGATATGCAAAATCTCATTTTGATTTCAGGTTGATTTTGCCACCAATACAGCAGAGCAGCTCGACATGGGTACAGACCCAGAACATTTCCCACCTGAGCCTGCCCACGTGAGATATGCTGAGAAAGCAACCTCCATTACCAAGGATACTGGTCTGTGAACATTCTGTAGAATTGAGCCTCATTCTGGGAAAACTGGGCTTAATGCATCTGCATAGTGTTATCCCAGATAAGCCTGTGCTGTCAGTGCAGGCTAATCAGGGACAACACTCACCTTTATTTGATTTGTTTATTAATAGGAAGTCTTATCTAAACAAACATCCAGTTTAGGCCCAAAGTGTCGTCCCTGATTAGCCTGTGCGGACTGCATAGGCTTATCTGGGAAGACACTGAACACACATGCATTTAGCTCAGTTTACCTAGAACAAGGCTCAATTGCTTGCATGGTCATGGATATGGGTCATGGATAATTCTGTAGCATTACTTGCATTATCTCTGATATAGGTAATTGAATACAGTCAGGTCACTTGCTTGTAAATTTGTCAAATCTGTCATGATTAGGGGGAGAAAGGGTTCTGTGTAATATGGATTAGTCCTGACTCTTCCCTGACCCTGTATTAATTTACTGACCCTGTATTCTTAATACCTGTTAACCAATTTAAAGACATTGATTACATTGATTATGTGAGACAATCACATAACTTTACCTATCTTGTGTGCTTAAAGTATCTTCCCAGACAGGCTTATCATTGACAGCTCTTTCTGCATACATTGAATAGTTGTTAAGAAGAGACTTTCTTTAAACCAAAAAGTCCATCAATGTGGAAAGTGTCATTCTTTATAAGCTTGTGAGGACTGCACAGGCTAATCTGGTATTACACTTTACGCACATGCATGAGGCCAAGTTTTACCTGAGCGAGTCTCAGTTGTGTATTCCATACATTGTAGGTGTAGATCCTATACAGGAATATTCCATACATTGTAGGTGTAGATCCGATACAGGAATATTCCATACATTGTAGGTGTAGATCCTATACAGGAATATTCCATACATTGCAGGTGTTGATCCGATACAGGAATATTCCATACATTGTAGGTGTAGATCCTATACAGGAATATTCCATACATTGTAGGTGTAGATCCTATACGGGAATATTCCATACATTGTAGGTGTAGATCCGATACAGGAATATTCCATACATTGCAGGTGTTGATCCGATACAGGAATATTCCATACATAGTCGGTGTAGATCCTATACAGGAATATTCCATACATTGTAGGTGTAGATCCGATACAGGAATATTCCATACATTGTAGTGTAGATCAGATACAGTAATAGTCCATTACATTGTAGGTGTAGATCCTATACAGGAATATTTCATGTGTTGCAGGTGTAGATCCTATGCAGGAATATTCCATACATTGTAGGTGTAGATCCTATACAGGAATAGATCCATACATTGTAGGTGTAGATCCTATACAGGAATATTCCATACATTGTAGGTGTAGATCCTATACAGGAATATTCCATATATTGTAGGTGTAGATCCTATACAGGAATATTCCATACATTGTAGGTGTAGATCCTATACAGGAATATTCCATACATTGTAGGTGTAGATCCTATACAGGAATATTCCTTGTGTTGTAGGTGTAGATCCTGTACAGAAATATTCCATGTGTTGTAGGTGTAGATCCTATACAGGAATATTCCATACATTGTAGGTGTAGATCCTATACAGTAATTTCCATGTGTTGTAGGTGTAGATCCTATACAGGAATATTCCATATATTGTAGGTGTAGATCCTATACAGGAATATTCCATACATTGCAGGTGTAGATCCTATACAGGAATATTCCATACATTGTAGGTGTAGATCCTATACAGGAATATTCCATGTGTTGTAGGTGTAGATCCTATACAGGAATATTTCATACATTGCAGGTGTAGATCTGATACAGGAATATTCCATGTGTTGTAGGTGTAGATCCTATACAGGAATATTCCATGTGTTGTAGGTGTAGATCCTATACAGGAATATTCCATACATTGTAGGTGTAGATCCTATACTGGAATATTCCATGTGTTGTAGGTGTAGATCCAATACAGGAATATTCCATACATTGTAGGTGTAGATCCTATACAGGAATATTTCATACATTGTAGGTGTAGATCCTATACAGGAATATTCTATACATTGTAAGTGTAGATCCTATACAGGAATATTCCATGTGTTGTAGGTGTAGATCCTATACAGGAATATTCCATGTGTTGTAGGTGTAGATCCTATACAGGAATATTCCATGTGTTGTAGATGTAGATCCTATACAGGAATATTCCATACATTGCAGGTGTAGATCCTATACAGGAATATTCCATACATTGTAGGTGTAGATCCTATACAGGAATATTCCACGTGTTGTAGGTGTAGATCTGATACAGGAATATTCCATGTGTTGTAGGTGTAGATCCTACACAGGAATAGTCCATTACATTGTAGGTGTAGATCCTATACAGGAATATTCCATACATTGTAGGTGTAGATCTGATACAGGAATATTCAATGTGTTGTAGGTGTAGATCCTATACAGGAATATTCCATCTATTGCAGTTGTAGATCCGATACAGGAATATTCCATGTGTTGTAGGTGTAGATCCTATACAGGAATATTCCATGTGTTGTAGGTGTAGATCCTATACAGGAATATTCCATGTGTTGTAGGTGTAGATCCTATACAGGAATATTCCATACATTGTTGGTGTAGATCCTATACAGGAATATTCCATGTGTTGTAGTTGTAGATCCTATTCAGGAATATTCCATACATTGCAGGTGTTGATCCGATACAGGAATATTCCATACATTGTCGGTGTAGACCCTATACAGGAATATTCCATACATTGTAGGTGTAGATCCGATACAGGAATATTCCATACATTGTAGTGTAGATCAGATACAGGAATAGTCCATTACATTGTAGGTGTAGATCCTATACAGGAATATTTCATGTGTTGCAGGTGTAGATCCTATGCAGGAATATTCCATACATTGTAGGTGTAGATCCTATACAGGAATAGATCCATACATTGTAGGTGTAGATCCTATACAGGAATATTCCATACATTGTAGGTGTAGATCCTATACAGGAATATTCCATATATTGTAGGTGTAGATCCTATACAGGAATATTCCATACATTGTAGGTGTAGATCCTATACAGGAATATTCCATACATTGTAGGTGTAGATCCTATACAGGAATATTCCATGTGTTGTAGGTGTAGATCCTGTACAGAAATATTCCATGTGTTGTAGGTGTAGATCCTATACAGGAATATTCCATACATTGTAGGTGTAGATCCTATACAGTAATATTCCATGTGTTGTAGGTGTAGATCCTATACAGGAATATTCCATATATTGTAGGTGTAGATCCTATACAGGAATATTCCATACATTGCAGGTGTAGATCCTATACAGGAATATTCCATACATTGTAGGTGTAGATCCTATACAGGAATATTCCATGTGTTGTAGGTGTAGATCCTATACAGGAATATTCCATACATTGCAGGTGTAGATCTGATACAGGAATATTCCATGTGTTGTAGGTGTAGATCCTATACAGGAATATTCCATGTGTTGTAGGTGTAGATCCTATACAGGAATATTCCATACATTGTAGGTGTAGATCCTATACTGGAATATTCCATGTGTTGTAGGTGTAGATCCAATACAGGAATATTCCATACATTGTAGGTGTAGATCCTATACAGGAATATTCCATACATTGTAGGTGTAGATCCTATACAGGAATATTCTATAAATTGTAGGTGTAGATCCTATACAGGAATATTCCATGTGTTGTAGGTGTAGATCCTATACAGGAATATTCCATGTGTTGTAGGTGTAGATCCTATACAGGAATATTCCATGTGTTGTAGATGTAGATCCTATACAGGAATATTCCATACATTGCAGGTGTAGATCCTATACAGGAATATTCCATACATTGTAGGTGTAGATCCTATACAGGAATATTCCACGTGTTGTAGGTGTAGATCTGATACAGGAATATTCCATGTGTTGTAGGTGTAGATCCTATACAGGAATATTCCATGTGTTGTAGGTGTAGATCCTATACAGGAATATTCCATACATTGTAGGTGTAGATCTGATACAGGAATATTCAATGTGTTGTAGGTGTAGATCCTATACAGGAATATTCCATCTATTGCAGATGTAGATCCGATACAGGAATATTCCATGTGTTGTAGGTGTAGATCCTATACAGGAATATTCCATGTGTTGTAGGTGTAGATCCTATACAGGAATATTCCATGTGTTGTAGGTGTAGATCCTATACAGGAATATTCCATACATTGTTGGTGTAGATCCTATACAGGAATATTCCATGTGTTGTAGTTGTAGATCCTATTCAGGAATATTCCATACATTGTAGGTGTAGATCTGATACAGGAATATTCCATGTGTTGTAGGTGTAGATCCTATACAGGAATATTCCATGTGTTGTAGGTGTAGATCCTATACAGGAATATTCCATGTGTTGTAGGTGTAGATCCTTTACAGGAATATTCCATGTGTTGTAGGTGTAGATCCTATACAGGAATATTCCATGTGTTGTAGGTGTAGATTCTATACAGGAATATTCCATACATTGTAGGTGTAGATCCTATACAGGAATATTCCATACATTGCAGGTGTTGATCCGATACAGGAATATTCCACGTGTTGTAGGTGTAGATCATATACAGGAATATTCCATGTGTTGTAGGTGTAGATCCTATACAGGAATATTCCATGTGTTGTAGGTGTAGATTCTATGCAGGAATATTCCATACATTGTAGGTGTAGATCCTATACAGGAATATTCCATACATTGCAGGTGTTGATCCTATACAGGAATATTCCATGTGTTGTAGGTGTAGATCCTATACAGGAATATTCCATGTGTTGTAGGTGTAGATTCTATACAGGAATATTCCATACATTGTAGGTGTAGATCCTATACAGGAATATTCCATACATTGTAGGTGTAGATCCTATACAGGAATATTCTATACATTGTAGGTGTAGATCCTATACAGGAATATTCCATGTGTTGTAGGTGTAGATCCTATACAGGAATATTCCATGTGTTGTAGGTGTAGATCCTATACAGGAATATTCCATGTGTTGTAGATGTAGATCCTATACAGGAATATTCCATACATTGCAGGTGTAGATCCTATACAGGAATATTCCATACATTGTAGGTGCAGATCCTATACAGGAATATTCCACGTGTTGTAGGTGTAGATCTGATACAGGAATATTCCATGTGTTGTAGGTGTAGATCCTATACAGGAATATTCCATGTGTTGTAGGTGTAGATCCTATACAGGAATATTCCATACATTGTAGGTGTAGATCTGATACAGGAATATTCAATGTGTTGTAGGTGTAGATCCTATACAGGAATATTCCATCTATTGCAGATGTAGATCCGATACAGGAATATTCCATGTGTTGTAGGTGTAGATCCTATACAGGAATATTCCATGTGTTGTAGGTGTAGATCCTATACAGGAATATTCCATGTGTTGTAGGTGTAGATCCTATACAGGAATATTCCATACATTGTTGGTGTAGATCCTATACAGGAATATTCCATGTGTTGTAGTTGTAGATCCTATTCAGGAATATTCCATACATTGTAGGTGTAGATCTGATACAGGAATATTCCATGTGTTGTAGGTGTAGATCCTATACAGGAATATTCCATGTGTTGTAGGTGTAGATCCTATACAGGAATATTCCATGTGTTGTAGGTGTAGATCCTTTACAGGAATATTCCATGTGTTGTAGGTGTAGATCCTATACAGGAATATTCCATGTGTTGTAGGTGTAGATTCTATACAGGAATATTCCATACATTGTAGGTGTAGATCCTATACAGGAATATTCCATACATTGCAGGTGTTGATCCGATACAGGAATATTCCACGTGTTGTAGGTGTAGATCATATACAGGAATATTCCATGTGTTGTAGGTGTAGATCCTATACAGGAATATTCCATGTGTTGTAGGTGTAGATTCTATACAGGAATATTCCATACATTGTAGGTGTAGATCCTATACAGGAATATTCCATACATTGCAGGTGTTGATCCTATACAGGAATATTCCATGTGTTGTAGGTGTAGATCCTATACAGGAATATTCCATGTGTTGTAGGTGTAGATTCTATACAGGAATATTCCATACATTGTAGGTGTAGATCCTATACAGGAATATTCCATACATTGTAGGTGTAGATCCTATACAGGAATATTCCACGTGTTGTAGGTGTAGATCCTATACAGGAATATTCCATGTATTGTAGGTGTAGATCCTATACAGGAATAGTCCATGTGTTGTAGGTGTAGATCCTATACAGGAATATTCCATGTGTTGTAGGTGTGGATCCTATACAGGAATATTCCATGTGTTGTAGGTGTAGATCCTATACAGGAATATTCCATACATTGTTGGTGTAGATCCTATTCAGGAATATTCCATGTGTTGTAGGTGTAGATCCGATACAGGAGGCTGTGATAGAGTACAACCAGAGTAGACAGCCCAACGTCCTCCCACCAGACATCTACATGGGGCTGAGATTCAACGAGCATGACCAGGCCTCTGCCAAGCAACAGGTACGTTTCAATGGCTTTGGCTGATCTAAGTATCACAAACATACTAAAGTTAATATTCTGACTTAACTGTGAGTTTTTTCCCAATTTTTGAGATGGGTTTGACCATCATGCTCAATTTGGTTTTGATTAAAGCTTTTCTGAGTTTTGTGTTCAACTCAAGATTGAGTTTGAGGAAGAATGTAGGCATATTATTATAGCTAATATTTAAGATTGTAGCTAATATTTAAGATTGTAGCTAATATTTAAGATTGTAGCTAATATTTGTTCTTGAACGGACTGACTTCCTCAATACTCAGCTGGGTTGGAACTCAAATCTCATCTTTTGAGATGAGCAAAAAAAAAAGAGAACCTCCTTCATAATAGGTCCTATTTTGGACCTTGTCAAGGCAACAGGCATGTTTGAAGGGCCTTTTTGGGTCATTTCAGGGCCTTTAAAAGAATGGTTTTGGTCACGATCATCAGATTTGTTAAAATTTATTTCAATGAGAAATTTTTGTGTTCTATTTCGGAAATCTTTAGGGATACAAAATTGGCATTGATCATTGGATTAACAATTTTATTTTTTTTAATGAATACAATTATTGTTTGATACATTTCAATTAGGCAATTCCTACATTTTATTAATTAATTATTTTTTTAGATTCTGTTTATCTGGCCAAAGATTTTGTCTCATATTTAACCTAATTAATAGTATAAATTAATTATATTAACACTATAATGTGATACTGCATAAACATGGGATGAAGAAGTACTGAATTTTTGTTACATCAATTGACATTACTCCGTGAATGGATGAAATTTTATCCTCCGCCAAAGGCGGAGAGATATAAAATTGGACTTGTCCGTCGGTCCGTTCATCTGTCATTCCGGCAGTACGTCTGTCCGTCTGTCACTAAAATTTTGGTGGCTATTTCTGAGAAACTATATGAGATATCAACATGAAACTTCATATGTGTATAGACATCATTCAGGAGAAGTGCCATGCACATGGGTCATAATCATACACTTTCTTAAATAAGAGTTATTGCCCTTTGTTTTTTTATGATTTACCTTTTCAGGGCTATATTTCAGATACAAAACAAGACTTTGACATGAAACTTCATGGGTGTTTTGATATCAATGATGCAAAGTGCCATGCACAAGAATCACAACCCTACACTTTCTTAAATTAGAGTTATTGCTCTTTGTTGTTTTTGTATTATGTAACTTTTTAGGGCTATATCTCAGATACACTACATGATTTCAATATGATACTGCATAGGTGTATTGATACCAATAAGGAAAACTGCAATTCATAAAAACAATTACCCTACACTAAAATATTTTTAACCAGGTTTTCCGAAGGAAAAAACTGGTTATTAGATTGGCGAATGCGGGCGGGCTGGCTGGCTGGCTGGCGGGCTGGCTGGCTGGCTGGCGGGCTGGCGGAACAAGCTTGTCCGGGCCATAACTATGTCGTTCATTGTCAGATTTTAAAATCATTTGGCACATTTGTTCACCATCATTGGACGGTGTGTCGCGCGAAATAATTACGTCGATATCTCCAAGGTCAAGGTCACACTTTGAGTTCAAAGGTCAAAAATGGCCATAAATGAGCTTGTTCTGGCCATAACTATGTCATTCATTGTGAGATTTTAAAATCATTTGGCACATTTGTTCACCATCATGGGACGGTGTGTCGCACGAAAGAATCACGTCAATATCTCCAATGTCAAGGTCGCCACGACTAAAAATAGATTTTTTTTTTAAAACAAACTTACAAAGGGGGTTAATTTTGTTTGTTCATTTCAAAAGTTCAGTTTGAGTTTTCTCCCTTTATCAGATTTTTTTTTCACAATGAAAACCTGGTTTTGTGACAATTTTGTCCCTTGTTTTATGATTATACCATATATAGGGATTTGCACCAACAGATAGACAAACTTTATTTGGCAAGGTATATCAATTCAACTACACTTCAACACCTTTATTTCGAAGTCGTGGGGACCGTTAAAAAAACTTCGGATTAACGATAATTCGAAATAAACATTTGACAGAAGACTTCTTTGATTCCTTAAAAATAAAACGTTGTGGAATGCGCATGGTTGGGTTACACGCTTACTTAAAAACGTAAACTAGTCAGATAGCAATATATTTCTACTCGTAACAAACGGGGGAATAAAACGATTCTTTTTCTTGTTTTTATTTTTCTCTAATTACAGAACATATAAAATAAAACGAATAGCACAAATTATCAGACATACATACATATGCATACATTTTCGGAAATAAATTAACCTTTTTTTTAATAATACGCGATGTCTCTCTGAACACCGGCGTTCGCGCAGACGACAAAGGTGTTATTATCAGCTTTTGACGCGCCACGACAAAGGTGTGAAATTACGCTCAGTATTTTGCAGTTTTGACTTCGGATTAAAGATTGATAATTAGGTGCAAATTATAGTGTTGGGACCGACAGAATCACTTCGAATTAACGATTTCTTCGGTTTAACGAAGTTCGGATTAACAATGAAATTTTACATTAAACAAACAAGAATCAAAATCGGGACCAGAAAAATACTTGGAAATAACGGTGACTTCGGATTATCGGTGTTCGAAATAACGGTGTTGAAGTGTAATTTGCATGTTTATTTTTGGAATGGGAACATCATTATGCCAGTAATTGTTATGATACCAAAGATCTCTATAGCTGTTCTCATAAAAGTAAGATTTTAGCAGGCAGATATTAAATATGCAACAAACAAGATTCTTGATAAATACAATTCTTAGATAAACTGAGCCCTGCTCTGGGATAACAGGCTTAATGCTTGTGCAGTCTTCACAGGCTTAATGCATGGGCAGTCTCCACAGGCTTAATGCATGTGCAGTCTCCACAGGCTTAATGCATGTGCAGTCTCCACAGGCTTAATGCATGTGCAGTCTCCACAGGCTTAATGCATGTGCAGTCTCCACAGGCTTAATGCATGTGCAGTCTCCACAGGCTTATCAGTGTTGACACATTCAACTTTTATGTGTTTTTTCATTAAAAGGAAGTTTCTTCTAAGCGAAAATCCACTTGAGGCTAAAAGTATCACATGAATTAAGCCCCTTTTTTCCCAGATTATGGCTCAAGTTCTTTTGTCATTTTCCAACAGGGTGAACGTGGACGTAGCTACCTGAATGTGGTTGACCTCAATGCGTCTTCTGTGCTCAATGACCTCAGAGAGCGACCCGAGACTACTGAACCACGACTTGATGTGTCTCTTACAGAAGAACAGATGAGGTTGAGGAGTAGGATTGGTAGGTGGAACAGCATCTTGATTGGTTGAGAATAAGAAGTCGGGTCAGTAGGTGGAACAGCCTCTTGATTTGTTGAAAATTTGGAGTAAGATTTAAAGGTGGAGCAGCCTCTTGATTTGCTGAGAATTAGGAGTAGGATTTGTGGGTGGAACAGCTTATTGATTATTGAGATTGAGGAGAAGATTTGTGACGATTTATGAGTAGGATTGGTAGGTGGAACAGCCGGTTTTTTTTTTTTTAATGATGAGTAGGATTGGTAGGTGGAACAGCCTCTTGATTAATTGAGATTTAGGAATAGGATTAGTAGGTGGAACAGCCTCTTGATTTTTTAGATTGAGGAGAAGAATTGGTAGTTGGAACAGTCTTGATTTGTTACCTCATGTAGAAGGCGTTAAATTTCTGGATGGGACAGCCATTTTGGATGAGCCTATATGCCCGTTACTAAAAATGCATTTAAACAATACTTGTTTTCTCATTTCTGTAGAATCTCTTATTTTTTCCAGAGGTCTTTTTTTTACGTTTTTTGGTTTCATAATTGCGTGAACTTGAGAACATATCCCAGTACTTGGATAGAGGGAAAATGCATGTTATTCCAGGTTTTTTGCAAAACACCAATTGTTGTTGGTATGGTTACAGAAATAAGTGATAACTATAATCTTGATTGTGCATAACTCCAAAATATTCAACCTAGATGGATGAAAACCGGTGTGTGTATAGAGGGCAATATGCTGAATATGCCTTTGTTTTTTTTTGTCTTGCCAAAATTGTGATTGCTATGGTTACAGAAATAATTGAAAACTGAAATCTGCATTTTGCCATAACTTAACCTTGTTAGCTTGGTCAATGAAACATTAGTTGTATCATCCTTAAACTAATGCATCTTCATTGTGAATTGTGAGTTTTTAAGCTTGAATTTACTACTGCGTCTTTATATCCGCAATAAAATCCTTGGCAAAATATATAGCTTAAAAATTGTGAGATTTCACAAAAGATTGGATAAGACTTAAGGTTTAACATAGAACGTGGTAGAAGATTTTATGATACCTGAATAATGGCACGTCATTGTGAACTGACCGGTGGAAGAAACCTCTGTTTATACTTTCGTTGTCAGTATGAGGAAAAATGAACACATTTATTTTTGCTATTTAATGTAAAAAACATGACAAGATTGATGCAATTTGAATGTTTATAGGTAAGCAGCTCTATGGGAAAACTGGGCTGTACAGGCTAATCAGGGTTGACACTTTCTTTTTATACTTGGTTTGTTTAGAAGAGATTTCTTTTAAAGGAAAAATCCATAAAGGCTGAAAGTGTTGTCCAAGATAAGCCTGTGTGGGCTTCACAGGCTAATCTGGGATAACACTTTACAAAAAATTCATTATGCCCAGTTTGGCCTGAACAATTCTCATATAAAAAGCATGACTAGGTTAATGCAATTTGAAACTTTATAGATGACAACCTTCTCAATGTTGTGTTGCAGCTCAAGAAGAGAGAGCAAGGACCTCATATGAGGCGCCTGTGATTGAGCGTCCAACCCGAGCAGATGCCCTCACTGTGAAGATGTTTGAGACCAAAACACATGATGGGCAAGACAGGTATGCAGGGGCTTATTATCCAGGGGCAGTGTATGGCTACATTTGCGCACAGAGCCAAAATGTCCATCTAAGTGAGCAGCAAGATGTCGATTAAGTTAGCCTTGAACTATTTTTATATAATGTTGAGTTTTTTTAACCACATTCATTTGAGTGAGTCCATTTAAGTAAGTAATTGTTTATGATAAGTTTACAATTAGTTATCACAGAGCAGAATTTGGTGCAAAAAAAACACAAATCTGTGAAGAAGTCCCATACCCCTTTCCTTCTCAGAAGCAAAGTAGAAATGACTATACATGTATGCAACTAGCACAAAAACAACAATCTGCTGGTAACTCGCTGTCTGTTCAGGTTGCTGTTTGCTGCTTATCAGTATCTTAGAGTTTTAAATGAAGTCTCTAAAAGTTGAACCTGTAAATTTTTTTTTTATTTAAAATGGTTTTCTAAGGAATTACAAAGGAGTCTAAATGAGCAGTTAAGGGTTAACATGACATGCTCCCGTTTATCAGGTTCACGATGGCAATTGTACCACGGGACAGCATGCCGGAGTCCAAGTTTATCATTATGCAGCGTCTGCGCGAGATGAACTCACAGCTGGCGGCCATTGACCACATGTCCAACAACATCGAACGGGAATTCAAGAGCACCAGATTGGTATGATAAGCTTTCAATAATCCATGGGCAGGTAATTAATGCAAAAAAACAACATATGATTACAAGGGAGACAACTATGAAAACAATAATTATTGACCAGTTACATTTGCATCTTATGATAATGACCTTGTTGGCTAGAGTATTCAAGCATATGCACACAAAAGGTTTACATTATGGCCTCATTTTACATTGAATATATTATTTATTAATTAAGAGGAAACTTCAATGTTATATTTTTATGTCGCCCAGTCTATACTGGGTGACATATTATTGTTTTTGCCCTGTCTGTTTGTTGGTTTGTTTGCGTCAAACTTTAACATTGGCCATAATATTGCAATATTGAAGATAGCAACTTGATATTTGGCATGCATGTGTATCTCATGGAGCTGCACATTTTGAGTGGTGAAAGGTCAAGGTCATTCTTCAAGGTCAAATATATGGGGGTAGACATAGTGGTTCATGAACACATCTTGTTTATATTAAAATATCCGAATTTTATGAAATATTATTATGTTATAGGGTTAAATAAATAATTATTGTTAGTTACTACTGTGGTAGTATTTTGTTAAACAGGTTTTCCGAAGGAAAAAACTGGTTATTACATTGGCCAATGTCGGCAGGCGGGCTGGCGGGTCGAACAAGCTTGTCTGGGCCATAACTTTGTCGTTCATTGTCAGATTTTGAAATCATTTGGCACATTTGTTCACCATCATTAGACGGTGTGTTGCGCGCAAGAATTACATCGATATCTCCAAGGTCAAGGTCACAATTTGAGTTTGAAGGTAAATAATGGCCATAAATGAGCTTGTCCGGGCCATTACTTTGTCATTCATTGTGAGATTTTAAAATCATTTGGCACATTTGTTCACCATCATTAGACGGTGTGTCGTGCGAAAGAATCACGTCAATATCTCCAAGGTCAAGGTCACAATTTGAGTTTGAAGGTCAAAAATGGCCATAAATGAGCTTGTCTGGGCCATTACTATGTCATTCATTGTGACATTTTAAAATCATTTGGCACATTTATTTACCATGATTGGACGGTGTGTCGCGCAAAAGAATAACGTCAATATCTCCAAGGTCAAGGTCGCCACAACTAAAAATAGATTGATTCTGAAACAACTATGTAACTATGAACAATCAGTAACAATGCACATTTTGATTTTGAGTCGTCTCTCTTTATCAGACTTTTTTTTCTAATTGACATCAAGGTCAATTTTTCACAAGGGGGTTAACAATTCACATTTTGAATTGTCTCCCTTTATCAGACTTTTTTTCAACTGAAAACCTGGTTTTGTGACAATTTTGTCCCTTGTTTGTCATAAATTAATTTGCATGGATTAGGGTTAGGGTATCTCAATTGAAGCAATACATATGCAATATTGTGATTATTAATGCACATCCAAACACACCGATGATTCCAGGCTATACACACTCTGGAAGAGATGACCGAAGCCATGCAGCCCCCCAGAAAACAAGACCTTGATGACATTGATGAAGATGTCCCAGAGAGGCTTGTTGATTCTCGGTCAGACACCCGCTCAGAGTCGCGAACTTTGACCCCTCAGCTCTCTGCCAAATCCCCGATCCCTAGCGTACGGACTACCGCAAGGTCAACTGGGAGGTCGAAGAAATCGGCCCGAGATCAAAAGAAAGAAATGTAAGAATAGATGACATATACAATAGTATTAAAGAAACACTGAGATATGCAATAGTATTGTACCTCACTTATTCAACATCCAAATGGAACGGTGCTTTCTTAGGCTGACAATGTGAGCTTTTGCTGGAGAAGAATGAATTTTTATGCCCCCGGTAGGGTGGCATATAGCAGTTGAACTGTCCGTCTGTCAGACAGTCCGTCCGTCCGTCTGTCCGTCCGAAAACTTGAACATTGGCCATAACTTTTGCAATATTGAAGATAGCAACTTGATATTTGGCATGCATGTGTATCTCATGAAGCTGCACATTTTGAGTGGTGAAAGGTCAAGGTCATCCTTCAAGGTCAAAGGTCAAAAAACAAAATCCATGGGAAGTAACAAGCTTTAAAGGGAGATAATTTCTATTTTATATCCTATGGCAGGTACAGATCATTTTCACAAGGGAAGTAATCTTTTTTTAAAGGATATAATCTAAAACAAAGTTTAAGGTCAAGGTTACCCTTTAAGGTCAAAAGTCAAAAAATACAATCCAAGGTAAGTAATAAGCTATAAAAGGAAGATAATATCTAAACCTGCCAAATGATATATTGAAATTTTATTTCGAAGCGGCGCAATAGCGGGCATTGTGTTTCTGACAAACACATCTCTTGTTTTTTACATAAGCCGCATTCCTGGAAAACTGGGCTCAATGCATGTGCTTATAGTTTGGTCCCAGATTAGCCTGTGCAATCTGCAATAAGGGACATGTTTTGATTTCACAGTTTATTGTGTTTAAAGGAAGTCTCTTTTAAACAAAAATCCAATTTAGCCTGAAAATTGCCTCACATGCGAATCTGGGACAACACTTTACGCACATGCATTAAGCCCAGTTTTCAGTGAGTGAAGCTCATGAAAAGAAATCTGATAGGCCCTGATAGTAATCTTGCTATGGTGTCATTGAAACATTCCATAATGCTGTGAACAAGCAACAACATGCTAAATATCTCCATATATAGTCAGTTTATGTTTTTAAGTGATCTTGTTTTTTTATACCAGTTTTTCAAATGATTTTAACTGTTGTGACTTGTTTCACTGATTTAAAATTATATAAATTCTGTTTGGTTTCAAATTTAAGTCAATATGTAACACCTCTCAACTTGTTTGAAATGATATTTTTACATATGTTCTTTATAGTATTTTTTTATGGTTTTCAAATGTTGTTCTTGTTATCTTTCACCTTGTTGTAAATAACAATTTTAAAAGCATTATTATTTGTAGGACAGTTTTTTGTAATTTGAGGGTATCTTATTGGAATTTGATCAAAGTAAATTCCTCTTTTTTTTCCCAAAATTAGAAACCCCCACAATTTACATGTCCAGGAAAAATTCATGATTTGAAAAACCACACAATTTCACTCAGACAAATATCAGAGACTTAGCAGAATAAATGGGTTGTTAAGTAGAGATCTACTGTAGGTTCTTGTGATTTTCTTCAAATTTTCTTCAGATTTGCGTGTCTGATATTTCAAATATGAGCAGCAATATCTACTAAAATCAACTTGATTTACAAAGTCCACACATGCTCATAAGGGACAACACTTTCTATCTACACTGAGTTTTCGTCAAGGAGCGACCTCTTCTAAATAAAAATTCCATAAAAGCGGCAAGACTTGTCCCTGATAAGCCTGTGCAAACTGCAGAGACCAATATGGGATAACACTTGACACACATGCATTAAGCTCTGTGTCCCCAGAAGAAGACTGACTTGTGTGTGTTTGCAGGTCAGCAGAGCTTGCCAGGGTGTCAGGTCTCAGTGGTATCAAGACTGACTTGTGTGTGTTTGCAGGTCAGCAGAGCTTGCCAGGCTGTCAGGTCTCAGTGGTATCAGTGACATCATAGGAGAGATGGTGGCCCACGGAGAGATTGACATCGAGGATGTTGGGCTGTCGAGACGCGAGGCTGATAGACTGGTGCAACGAGGAATCATCAGGTAACCAGTAAATATAGTTTTGTAGGTAACCAGTCAATATTAGCTTCAATCTGAGAAAACTTGTACTAATGCATGTGGTTTAAGTTTAATATTGTTTTTATTACCAATAAATTTAGTCTTGAAGGTTAACAGTCAATATGAGTGAGAGGTATTAACCCCTTACCACTTACCGCAATTACTCTATGTTTTCGGACACTCTAAGTTTTCGAACACCCCTTTTTTTAGCAAAATTTTTTTTTTTTCGTGACTCTTAATTTTCGAACACACGAGTTTTCGTCCATAATTATTGTCTCGGACAGTATATTTCACAGCGCTATTTTACACAATTTTTCACCTGTTTTTGATATCTAATGACACTTCGATCATGGGGTTTTACAACCAGATTGACATAATAAAACATGGCAGGTGCATGCCTGAGGGCAACAGACCATTACATTTGCGTAATTGGGTAAATAACCTTGTAAACCGGTATTAAACAATGGTTTCACCCGATAGCATAAGCGTTATGACAATTGCCAGGGGTAACGCCAATTAACAGTTAAATTATCTACCGCAATGGTACTACCACTTCTCAGTAAAATAACTGTGACAAATACTAAACGCTTCAAAGTGTGATGCACCCTTTTGCAAGTTTTACGAACAATGGAAGGTGTTAGACAACAACTGTCGGAAAGGAACAAACAAAGAATTCATAGTTTGAATTTTTTAATGCATTAATTACAGGTTCATACTTGCCAGTATCGGTACATCACATGCTTATCTTTGAACTCGTTGGTCAAACTACAACCTTGTAGTAACTTTTTGTCAAATAAATTAAGCATTTAAAATTATTTCAAATGCAGTGCAAACATGTATAACTGTAATTTATACTTTACAGCATGGTATTTTACAAGCGCGTGCTATTACCGGTAGTCGTTGATACAATAGAAGCTATTTTCGGACACTTCAATTTTCGGACATCTGTATTTTGTGAATATTTTTCGTATCTAAGTTTTCGGACACGAAAAAAAATAATTATTTTTAAGTGTCCGAAAACATAGAGTAATTACGGTAGATACGTATTTTTATGCATTTGTAGTCCCTTAGAAAGTTAAATTTAATTCAAGGCCTTTCTTACTAGATTTAAGTTTCAAAGGCTTCATTTCCAACCCTAAGATACTGATGAGCAGCAAACAGCATAAAACCTGAACAGACTGTGATTTACTCCCAGGCTATTCTGGTTTTATGCTGTTTGCACATAGCCATTTTCGCTTTGCTTCTGAGGTGGAAAGGGTTAATTCAATATGGGTTCTGAATCATGAGCAGGGGTGTGATTTCTCCTCATTTGAGCTGATTTCCTCCCTTTCAATGTCAAACTAATTTAACCAAAAGTTATTAACTTGTATGGATCTATACAGAAATGAAGAGTTTTATTCAACTATGTAAGGGCAATGTCCTCCAATGAGGTGGTACTTAAATCACAAACCTGATTAGGGAACATGTCAATATAGGTTAGGAATCAAAAGGTAACAAGTCAATATGTGTTTGGAGGTTGTTTGGTAATGTTGGATTGGAGCTTTGTTAGCAGGTATACCTGATTCAAAATCTGAACAGTTAAGACTTTGTCTGCATTAAACATTTGAACCTTGTTCTGCGGAAACCATGTTAATTCATGTGCGTAAAGTGTTGTCCCAGATAAGCCTGTGCATTCGGCTTAGGCTTATTCGGGACAACATGTTCCACATAAACTGGATTTTCGCTCTAAAGATATTTTCTTTAAACAAAAAAATATCAAAGCAGAAAGTGTGGTCCCCAATTAGTCTTTGCAAACTGTACAGGTTAATCTAGGACTACACTTTAGGCAAATGCATTAAGGCCCGTTTACCCATAGAGAGGCACATATGAATCCTCAAGATAAATAGAATATTTCATCATTTGTATTAACTTTCACCTGAGTTTAGCGGTCACCTGGCGTACATGGTCAGTCTAAGTCCCCCCAACGACGAAAATAAGTCTTTTATTAACCAGGTTTTCCGAAGGAAAAACTGGTTATTAGATTGGCGAATGCGGGCGGGCTGGCTGGCTGGCTGGCTGGCGGGCTGGCTGGCTGGCGGGCTGGCGGGCTGGCGGAATAAGCTTGTCCGGGCCATAACTATGTCGTTCATTGTCAGATTTTAAAATCATTTGGCACATTTGTTCACCATCATTGGACGGTGTGTCGCGCGAAATAATTACGTCGATATCTCCAAGGTCAAGGTCACACTTTGAGTTCAAAGGTAAAAAATGGCCATAAATGAGCTTGTCCGAGCCATAACTATGTCGTTCATCGTCAGATTTTAAAATCATTTGGCACATTTGTTCACCATCATTGGACGGTGTGTCGCGCGAAATAATTACGTCGATATCTCCAAGGTCAAGGTCACACTTTGAGTTCAAAGGTCAAAAATGGCCATAAATGAGCTTGTCCTGGCCATAACTATGTCATTCATTGTGAGATTTTAAAATCATTTGGCACATTTGTTCACCATCATGGGACGGTGTGTCCCACGAAAGAATCACGTCAATATCTCCAATGTCAAGGTCGCCACAACTAAAAATAGATTTAAAAAAAAAAAAAAAACTTACAAAGGGGGTTAATTTTTTTTGGTCATTTCAAAAGTTCAGTTTGAGTTTTCTCCCTTTATCAGATTTTTTTTTCACAATGAAAACCTGGTTTTGTGACAATTTTATCCCTTGTTTCACATTTTTCACTGGTGTTAAGTGTATTGAATGTCTGCCATGTTTCAGACAAGAGCAGGCAGAAGACGCCCGTGTAAGCCTGGATGAGATCAAGAAAATGGCGGACATAGCGCACCGCGATGGGGCCCGAGACCGTGAGGCACTAAGAGAATGGATGGCAACCAAGCGTAGCAAGCAGATGGAGGAATACAAGCGCCACCTGGAGGAATTGAGAGAACGGGAACCGCGACCGTTCAGGCCAGCGCATGAGAACTTTGATCAGGTGCGTTTTGTTTCCATTGAAGTTTAACATTTTATTTGGCAACTGATATTTTATGTTTTGAAAACGAATGCAAATGTACAAAATGACATACCGTAAAACGTTGTGTATAACGCGCATTTATGTATAACGCGCATCTACTTTTTAAAGCTAAAAAATCGGGAAAAAAAGTTTTTGAAGCAAAACAATCGGGGGAAAAATTCCGTACCGCAGGCTAACTGAAAATCGTTATATTTACATTGCCGATCTTACTTATTCTTTTATTGCTTCAATTATAAATTATTTTTAAGACGATAACGATACAACTAGTTGGTGTTTTTTTTAATCATATTATGCGTAAAAATAAATGTTTGGATTTAAATGAATTATGCATGAAATGCACACTTTCCAAGAGGATACCATCAAGGTTTTCATCATATGTCTCCGAAGTAACTGTCCACGATTTTATCGTGGAGTACACATAACGGATGGATTAGTTATAACTAAGAAACTGACATTATTGATTGGTATTGTCACCTGGTTATTCATGCATGACTAATTCACAAACGCGCGTTTTATTTACAATGCCGATATCATGCGTTCTTTTCGAGTGTCTAAAATTGATAGGAGACTTTAACGACTCAAACTTCTCAACACCATCACGACATTACCGGCGATAAACAAACAATGGAGTTGTGAAGCCGTTTGCCGGTTCGCATGTTTTGATAATAGCCCAGCTACACAAAACTTGACAGGTAACGCAAATTGCTCAATAATCACATCCTCAATCTTGACAAGACGTATGAAAACGTGTAAACAAACACAGCATCAATTTTATTAACACATTTGAAAAGCAAGAAAAATAATCTTAAATATATCGGGAAATACCTTGCCGACATACTATTGTAAGTGCCCCCAAATAAATTGTGTAACCCTATATATAATATTGTGGGAAAAGTAAACAATAACATTTAAATAAAAATGGCTTCCTCGTTTTTCATTCTCTTCTTCAAATTTATTTGATTTCAATGCTCTGTACGTACCTGAAAAAGATAGAAAATATATATGTTAACTTTATAATGTTTGTTCATCTTATTCAGATCGTCAATATAACACTATTATTAACATAGTTACAGTTAAAACACCGGAAAACAGAATGATGCGAAGTACCGCTACTGGGTAACTGACAGCGAAAAAATGTCTTGGCATGGCTGAAGTTGTGCATAACGCGCATCAAGTTTTTAAAATGAAATTTTGGGGTAAAAAAGTGCGCCTTATACACAACTTTTTACGGTATTGAAAGAGTGCATAATTAAAGAGTACATGATGAAATGGTACTTAATGACAAATAGAAAATATCTATATTGGAGTATATAATGTAAATGTACATTATGAACATTTACATAATGGAAGATTACATAAATAAATTAATTGGATTAAATATCTGCTTTACCCAGGTGTAACATTTTTATGCCCCCGGTAGGGTGGCATATAGTAGTTGAACTGTCCGTCATTCAGTCAGTCAGTCAGTCAGTCAGTATGTCAGTCTGTCTGTCTGTCCGAAAACTTTAATGGTCATAACTTTTTCAATATTTAACATTGCAACTTGATATTTGGCATGCATGTTCATCTCATGGAGCTGCACATTTTGAGTGGTGAAAGGTCAAGGTCATCCTTCAAGGTCAAATGTCTAATATATGGCGTCTGTCCGTCCGTCTGAAAACTTTAACATTGGCCATAACTTTTTCACTATTGAAGATAGCAACTTGATGTTTGGCATGCATGTGTATCTCCTGGAGCTGAACATTTTGTGTGGTAAAAGGTGAAGGTGAAGGTCATCCATCAAGGTCAAATGTCAAATATTCCGTCCGTATACTTTAACATTGGCCATAACTTTTTCATTATTGAAGATAGCAACTTGATATTTGGCATGCATGTGTATCTCCTGGAGCTGAACATTTTGAGTGGTGAAAGGTGAAGGTCAAGGTCATCCTTCAAGGTCAATTGTCAAATATTTCATCCAAAAACTTTAACTTTGGCCATAACTTTTTAAATATTGAAGATAGCAACTTGATATTTGGCATGCATGTGTATCTCATGGAGCTGCACATTTTGAGTGGTGATTGGTCAAGGTCATCCTTCAAGGTCAAAGGTCAAAAATAAAAAAAATAAAAATTCATTTCTCCATTCAATCTCTTACTTACTTCTCATGGAACTGCACATTTTGAGTGGTGAAAGGTCAATGTCATCCTTCAAGGTAAAATATATGGCTTCAAAGCAGCGCAATAGGGGGCATTGTGTTTCTGACAAACACATCTCTTGTTTAAATATTTATTGATTTAATCAAATTGGTAACTGCGAAGTTCGAATGATATTACGAATACTCAAATTTTGCTTTTTTGACAGTGATTGTTTTAAGTGATTGATTTGAATGTGTTTGTTTTTTTGTACTTTTGGCTTTCTATACCGGTATTTGATTTCTGGTTTAAAAAGTAATTGCACCAATTCCATGTGGTTCTCAAAAGTGACAAACTGGGTTTAATGCATGTTTGTAAAGTGTTTTCCCAGATGAGCCTAAGCAGTCAGCAGAGTCTTATCAAGGATGACACTTTCTGCCTAAAATGGATTTTTATCTAGAAGAGACTTCCTTCAAACAAATATTCCATAAAAGCAGGAAGTGTCGTCCCTCATTGCCTTTGCAGACTGCCCAAGCTTATCTGGGACAACACTTTAGAAAATCATTTCTGATCAATAACTTTCAACCACTTGACCGATTGGCTTGATAAAATTGTTTCCGATCAATAACTCGTCAACAAATTTACCAATTGGCTTGATACTTTACATGTGCATTGGCCTTGGACAGTAGATGACCCCTATTGAAATTGGGATTCTCTAGGTCAAAGGTCAAGGTCACAATCACACTAAGTGTGAAAATCATTTCCAATTAATGACTAATCAACAAATTGATTGATTGGCTTGATACTTCACATGTGCATTGGCCTTGGACAGTAGATGACCCCTATTGAAATCGGGGTCACTAGGTCAAAGGTCAAGGTCACCATCACACTAAGTGTGAAAATCTTTTCTGATCAATAACTCTTCAACAAATGACCGATTGGCTTGATACTTCACATACGCATTTGCTTTGGACAGTAAATGACCCCTATTGATTTTGTGGTCACTAAGTCAAAGGTCAAGGTCACTATCACAGTAAGTGTGAAAATCGTTTCCGATCAATAACTCGTCACTGAAATGACCGATTGGCTTGATACTTTCCATGTATATTGGCCTTGGACAGTAGATGACCCCTATAAAAATTGGGGTCACTAGGTCAAAGGTCAAGGTCACTATCACACTAAGTGAGAAAATCGTTTCCAATCAATAACTCTTCAAGAATTGACCGATTGGCTCGATACTTTCCATGTGCATTGCCTTGGACAGTAGATGACCCCTATTGAAATTGGGGTCACTAGGTCAAAAGTCAAAGTCACTATCACAATAAGTGTGAAAATTGTATCTGATCAATAACACTTCAACTAATTGAAGGATTGGATTGATATTTCACATGTGCATTCGCCTTGGAGAGTAGATGACCCCTATTGAAATCAGGGTCACTTGGTCAAAGCCCTGTTTGGGGACTCCGACTGCGGAACTCTTGTTGTTTCTGTGGCTTTCAATTTTTGATTTCTGGTTTGAAAAGTTATTAGGCTTATCTCATGTGTTTATCAATTAATCCTTGTTCTGGAAAACTGTTATAAACACCTGTGTGTAAAATGTCCTCCCAGATTTGTCGCAGGCTAATCAGGGTGTCACTTAGACCTTATTTGGATGTAAGGTTATAAGAGACGCTCTAAAAAGGAAAAATTACATAAAAGAGGAGAGTGTCACCCCTGATCTGTGTGGACTGCACAGGCTTATCTGCCGCAACTTTTTATTCACTTGCATTAAGCCCAGTTTTCCCAGAACAAGGCTGACTTTGTCCCTTCAGTCCTTCACGATGCGAGAGCGCAAGGAGAGGGAGGAGTCTAGGAAGGAGGCACAGAGGACTTTCATGACTAGACGTCTGGACGAGGCTCAACATCTCCTGGGAAACATCCTGACTGACAAGCCTGAACTGCCACAGGAACCAGCGCCCAGACCTGTTACAACCAAACAGCGCATGTCCAGCAAGGACAGGTCACCAGCCAGCATGAGGGACCGGATTCCAGTGAAGGCGCAAACTGCACCTGCTAAGGAAACACCTCAAGTAAGCTGTAGATACTATACTTAAATCTTGAGCTAAGAGGGGACATTTTTTTTGTGTCATTGTCATTGAACTATATGAAGACAAGCTAAATGAACATGTACGATGTCAGTGTATATTTTAGCCTAGGAAACTTGGGCTTAAAGCAAATGCATAAAGTGTCGTCCCATATTAGCTTGCGCAGTCTGCCCAGGCAACAACTCAGGGGCAATGGTTTCTGTCTGAACTGGATTTTTTTGTAATATTACAAATCCTCTAAATGAAAAATCAAATGAAAGCAGAATAGATGTCCCTAGCCTATGTGGACTACACTGGCTAATCTGGTATGACACTACGCACATGCTTTAAGTCCAGTTTTTCCATAACAAGGCTGAATTCTCAGCATGTGATTACATGTTCATTGTTTAAGTCTTTGTAGTTGATTTCATAGGATACAATCTTATTATTGTAAGTTTTTTTTTCCATGGTTTTCTACAAAATCAAAAATACATACAGATCATCATAAAAACAAACAATGACGCAAATAAAAGATAATCATTTTCCACTAAGCAAATGAACATCTTTGATATTTTCATTAAAATGCAGGGAATTCTCAAAGTGCGGGATTCAAGTCCACCATTTACATCTGATTATGATGTGTCCATGGAGGGCTATGACAGCCGCGACCTTGACCTTGACTTAGAAGAAGACTGGGACATGCATGACCAGTTACCGCAGCAACTACAACCAAGGTCTCAAGTACCGAAGAGGGCTGCTCCTGTACCAGCCAAAAGAATAGACGTGTCCCCTGCACGAGGTCCGGTACAGAAAGGCTCTGGAGTAGTTCCAAAGCTGAAACTGGGCCTGGAGGATGTGGATGAGGAGGAGCCAGTCAGATTGCAGCAGACGGGAGAAACAACAGGTGAGATTGGTGTGAGACTGCAGCAGACGGGAGAAACAACAGGTGAGATTGGTGTAAGACTGCAGCAGATGGGAAAAACAACAGGTGAGATTGGTGTGAGACTGCAACAGGAGAAATAACAGGTGAAATTGGTGCAAGACTGCAGCAGATGGGAGAAATGACAGGTGGGATTGGTGTAAGACTGCAGTAGACTGGAGAAACAACAGGTGAGATTGGTGTGAGACTGCAATAGATGGGATAAACAACAGATGAGATTGGTGTGAGATTGCAGCAGATGGGAGAAACAACAGGTGAGATTGCTGCAGACTTGAGAAAGATTGCAGAAGACAGGAAAAACAAGTGGTGAGATTGCAGGAGATGGGAGAATTAACAGATGAGGTTGGTGTGAGACTGCAGCAGATGGGAGAAACAACAGGTGAGATTGTTGTGAGAATGCAGTAGATAGGAGAAACAACAGGTGAGATTGGTGTGAGATTGCAGCAGATGGGAGAAACAACAGGTGAAAATGGAGCAAACGGGACAAAGATTGCAGAAGATGGGAGAAACAAAAGGTGAGATTGCAGGAGACGGGAGAAACAACAGATGACATTGGTGTGAGACTGCAGCAGACGGGATAAACAACAGGTGAGATTGTTGTGAGAATGCAGCAGATGGGAGAAACAGCAGGTGAGATTGGTGTGAGATTGCATCAGATGGGAACAACAACAGGTGAAATTGCAGCAGAGTGGAGAAATAACTGGTGAGATTGCAGCAGAAGAGAGAAACAACAGGTGAAATTGGTTTGAAATTGCAGCAGACAGGAGAAACAATGGGTGAGATTTCAGCAGACAGGAGAACAACAGGTAAGATTGCATTGAGATTGCAGCAAAAGAGAGAAAGAACATGTGTGATTGAAACAGACAGGAGAAACAACAGGTAAGATTTCAGCAGACAGGAGAAACAATGGGTGAGATTGTAGAAGACGTGAGTAACAACTGGTGAGAGCAGACTGGAGAAAGATTGCAGAAGACGGGAGAAACAACAGGTAAAATTGCAGAAGACGAGAGAAACAACAGGTGAGATTGCAGCAGATGGGAGAAACAACATGTGAGATTGCAGCAGATGGGAGAAACAACAGGTGAGATAGGTGCTTGAGCCAGTGAGATTGCAGCAGATGGGAGAAACAACAGATGAGATTGCAGCAGATGGGAGAAACAACAGGTGAGATAGGTGTTTGAGCCAGTGAGATTGCAGCAGATGGGAGAAACAACAGATGAGATTGCAGCAGATTGGAGAAACAACAGGTGAGATTGCAGCAGATGGGAGAAACAACAGGTGAGATTGCAGCAGATGGGAGAAACACCAGGTGAGATAGGTGCTTGAGCCAGTGAGATTGCAGCAGATGGGAGAAACAACAGATGAGATTGCAGCAGATGGGAGAAACAACAGGTGAGATAGGTGTTTGAGCCAGTGAGATTGCAGCAGACAGGAGATACCACAGGTGAGACTGCAGCAGACATGAAGAACAACAATTGGGATTGCAGTATATTGGAGAACAGCCTGTGAGATTTGTGTGAAAGCTTTGTTCAGACTCACTTGTTAATGAAGGGATTTCACTGTACGTGCAGTATCAAGATTAAAATCTAAATAATATTCTTTATACTGGAATATAAGAAGAATAACTTTAATTTGAGGCAATCAGGGCATTTACCACCTCTATCTACATCATTTTTCAAGTAGACCATTTTGTTAATGACATAATTACGTGTGATAGTTTGTATATATTCAAATGCAGGTTTAATTTTTCTTAGTTTAAAGTCTTTTCTTTCTTCTTAAGTCTAAGAATGGGTTGGAGATAACCAAGTGTTTACTGCATGATCAAGATCAATCTTATCTGTAATTGATTCAGGAAATGTCAACAACAAAAGTAAGCTCTCTAAGTAACTGAATTGTGAGTCTTCAAAAACAAAATCTTTACTCTAGTATCAAGAAAAGTATTGGCAGTAATAATGGATATGTGAAATGTAAAACAATAAAATGATATCCAAATAAACTAAACTGAGCAACTTTTTACAATTATTTACCACAGGGAAATCCTAGCTGATATTAGTGAGAAAATCTTATCGATGAAATTAATTCTCATTAGGCAGCCATTTGAGTCGCTTTGTTAACCAATAGCTTACTGCAGGATCACAATCAGTCTTAGCTAATCAAGATCAAATAAGCGAAATTTCAAAAATAAATGGTAGGTCCTTATGGATGCGTAAGGAGAATGCCATGTTTACGGAGGATATACTTTAGGATCACGTTTATTACGAGTGGATTGGAAAAAAAATATTATTAAAGTTCATATTTGGATCTTAGTTCCGGAGCCATAATTCTGCCTAAATCTGTCCAGCTTATGTAATTTTTTTTAAATCATTTCTTTACATGATAATCACTTATAACTCTTAAAATTCAGCGGAGTCATTAGTTTTAAACTTACTTTAACCCTTTTCCACTAGGAAGCAAACAGAAAATGGCTATACGCAATCAGCATAAAACCAGAACAGCCAGCAAGTAACTTGCAGTATGTTCAGGTTTTATGCTGTTTGCTTCTCATCAGTATCTTAAGGTTGGAAATGAAGAACCTTAACACTTTAATCTAGTAAGAAAGGTCTTTAATTGCCTCAAAGTGCATATCTGAGTGGTAAAGGGTTAATTTTAGTTCATGATTGTATGCCTGCAGGTGAACTCACGGAATACTACAAGGCTATGCAGGATATGGACGTCTCATTCAGTCAAGACAACCTTGCTAGACAACAGTCCGTAGAAGAAACAAAGGACGACAAGCCATCTGCTACGCCGCAGAAAACTTTCAAACCAAAATCATTCACGGAAATAGTTCGCCTCCAGAGACCTGATAGGACCAGAAAACAGCCCAACAAGTTTGCTCTGAACTCTGCGGGTCGCGTGCAGTCTGTTAGCCAATCAGAAACGTCCCGTACGTCTGTACGTACACAGACCTCACAGCGGGAACAGGAAATGATACGTGGTAAGACTTGACAACACTATTAATAGCAATGTAGAAAAAAAATCAAACTTCTACTATTAACACCTTTTCTACTATTATTTAAAGACGTGTTTACATTTGTAAAGAATCACAGATGAACAACTGGAGTATAAGATTGTTATGCACTTTTTCCCATATACATATTATTTCTTACTGCGATTAAAAGAGCTAATTTGGGATTTTGGAATCGTCCATTCTACATTAAAAGAATAAGTTCATCGTGTTGTTTGTAAGAGAAAGGTCACAGTAAGAGTTAAAGGCTGTTTCAAAGCAGTATATTCTGCATCATTAGAATTTATGAAACTTTAAGTCTTTAAAATTGTTCATGTAATTTGATGCAATGTTTGCTGTCCTTCTGATGATCATGTCATAATTTGTTATCAACATCTAACTTCAAAATTGTTGTAGCTGTGCACTTTTTTATATCCAATTAAATGTTTTGTGTTTATGACAGGTCAAGGTCATCACAAAATCACAATTAAAGGTAAAATGTCTGTGTCATAGCGGTATGTTTGGGTAAATTGTCACTTTAGGGTGATTTATCGAGCCATGCTCTGGCTAATTTAGGGACAACTATTACCGCTCTATGGAATTTTTCATTTATAGGCAGTCTCATCTAATCAAAAACCCAGTGTAGGCAAAAATAGTTGTCCCTGATTAGCCTGTGCAGACTTCACAAACTAATATGCAACAACACTTTACACACATACATTAAGCCCAGTTTTGTCAGACCAAAATGAAAATAATCACAGTATTCACCTTTAGTTGCTTTATTCTAGCTAACATTTTCACATCTAGGTACAAAGAGGTCACCCATGAGGAAGTCTTCAGAGACAGGTCCCAGGCGTGTGAAGACGTACGCTGAACGTCTCCAAGAAATGAAGTCCGGGGAGAAATTTTCCACACCTGTGGCCCCTAAATCACATCTGGGATCATCAAGTAGGGGAAATACTACCTTCATCTTGTATCACCTTAATAACTTGAAAGTCATGAAAGTATTTATTCTTGTCAGACTATATCGCTAGGCTCATTTCATCTTTTGTTCTCCCCTCAGTTGCGAGCACCACTGCTCGCCCGACTTCCCGCCCTGTGAAGCCCAAACACAAGCCCATGACGTATGTGGAGCAGCTGAAGAAACTTAATCAGCCACACCATAAACCCAGAGGTAGTAGCCATTGTTTGTTTGTTGTTAATGAGATGTGCCCCCACACCATAAACCCAGAGGTTGAAGCAATTGTTAATTTATTATAATTGTGCCCACATACCATTAATCCAGAGGAGTTAGTCATTGTTTGTCTGCTATTATTGCGATGGGCTTCATTTTCTTATGATGGTAACATTTGACCTAGTTTATTTCAAAAGCTGCTGCCATCTACAGAATGTTTTGAGTCTGTCTCTAGGGAAGAACTAGTATGGGGTGTCTTGACCAAGATCATTGAAATGCATCAGATTAAGACTCTGAATCATTATTATTTGTGTCTTGTTCTGAGAAAACTGGGCTAAATTCATGTGCGTAAGGTGTCGTCCCAGATAAGCCTGTGCAGTCCGCACAGGCTAATCAGGGATGACACTTTCCGCTTTTATGGTATTTTTAGTTTCAAGGAAGTCGCTCCTTACCGAAAATCAAGTTTAGGCGGAAATTGTCGTCCCTGATTAGCCTGTGCGGACTGCACAGGCTAATCTGGGACGACACTTTACGCACATGCATTATGACCAGCTTTCACAGAACAAGACACATTTAAGAACAAGCTCTGGAAAAACACGTCTTAATGCATGTGTTTAAAGTGTTACCTCAGATTAGCTATGCAGTCTACACAGGCTGATTTGGGACAAATCTTCCTTGCTTAACTGTATTTTTTCTATAGAAAGACTTCTTTTACTCAAAAAATACGATTACAGCGGAAAGTGTTGTCCCTGACTGCACAGATTAATCTGGTACAATATTTTACACACATGCATGAATCTCCATTTTCTGAGTTTGAAGCCCATTTATATGAAGGCTTAGTCAGTAACAGTATTTTTTAATGTTAAACAAATATATATGAGCCGCACTCTGTGAAAAGAGGATGTATTGCATGTGCGTGAAGTGTCGTCCCAGATTAGCCTGTGCTGACTGCACAGGCTAATCTGGGACAACACTTTACTTACACGCATTTAACAAGGCGCGGCCCATATACAAAAGTTGGAAACTATCTAAATACTAGTATATCAGAGAAAGCTTTGTAGATTGAACTTAAATTCTTAAAAAGGTCACAGTGGTGTAGTGGGTACGGTGTTTGCCTAGCAACCGGGATGCCATGGGTTCGATCCCCACAGTGGGAGGGTTCTTTTGATTTCCCCCATAGACACCAAGTACTGGTTCTAGTCCCAAGAAACGGACTCGAAAGCGTTTCAAATAAGCCCTAGGCTTTCAAAGCAATCAAGCTAAAATAAATAGGTTTAAACTAAATTCTTAAAGAGATTACTTTGCCTCAGTGTGGTCTGGGCCCATATTCACAAAGTGCCTTTGGTAAATTTTAATATTAGTTGTACTTGAAGAAAGATTTCAGATCAAATTGTCAGTTAAAATTATAATGTGTTCTTCTGACGCAAGAATTAATTATTATTCATTTTAGCAATATTTACTTGATTTAAACATTAATCTAAAAATAACTCATCAATAAATAGCCAGAGACATAAGGAATGTTATGGTTTTAAGGAGTGTTTTTAAGTTTGCCCTACCCGGTAGGTAGCTTTGTGAATACAGGCCCAGGTGTTTACCAATCAACCTTTGTTTTCCTAGTAGGTGGCCAGACAACCGTCCTACAGAAGCCTATGATCCGCTCTCACAAGCCCCCACACCAACCAAAGACTTACGCACAACAGCTTCAGGAGCTACAGCCTGCAAAAACATTTTCCGGTATGTAACCTATGAAATTTCCTGGTATCTAACCAATGATATTCACTGGTATGCTACCTGTAACCTTTGGGTTCCATGTAACCCAAAAAGTATTGTTGCTAGAGGACTTTAACTTTACAAACGTACAATGTGAATCTGCGCATTTCTGCAAGGGTCATGGGTTTGATATTTGGTGTGTAACAGAATATAGTTTTCCTAATCTAAGATTGTTCAAATCATGTGCCTGGGGTCAAAACTTACCACGCCAGGGCTTTAATGATTTATATAGAATTTTACAGCAAGTAATGTGAACAATCATACTCTCTGACAGCGGTTAAATATTTGATGTGTGACATCGTCTGGTGATCCTCTACTTAATTTGTTCAAATCTTGCCACTGGGGTAAACAAATTTCCCATTTTAGGGTTTACTTGCTTTTTTTGTGGCGGCATATAGGAGTTGGACTGTCCTTTCATCCGGAATTTTGTTCCTGGTGTTTTTTCCTTGATGGTTTGATATATTGACCTGATTTTTGGTATGTGATTCTACCTGCATGAGTAACATTTCAAGTTCAAAGTTTGTTCCAGTCAATTGATTTTTTGCTGTTTGAAAGTTGATGAGCCTTGGGCTATTCTTGAAAATAATACTGGTCCGAATATTTTTGCAAAACGCTTTCAGATTATTTCCCAATTTTTTATACGCCCGTTTAAAAAAATGGGACGTATTAGAGTTTCACCTTGGCAGCAGTGTCCGCTCTCTAATTCAAATAGTTTTCTTCCGATCTTCACCAAACTTGGTCAGAAGTTTTATCTAGACAATATCTAGGTCAAGTTTGAATATGGGTCATGCAGTGTCAAAAACTAGGTCACAGGGTCACTTAGTGCATTTCAAGCATTTTTTAGCATGGTGTCCGCTCTCTAATTGAAGTAGTTTTCATCCGATCTTCACCAAATTTTGTCAGAAGTTGTGTCTAGACAATATCTAGGTCAAGTTCAAATATGGGTCATGCCGGGTCAATAACTAGATCACGAGGTCACTTAGTGCATTTCAAGCATTTAGTATGGTGTCCGCTCTCTAATTGAAGTAGTTTTCATCTGATCTTCACCAAAGTTGGTCAGAAGTTGTGTCTAGATGATATGTAGGTCAAGTTCAAATATGGGTCATGGTAAAGTTATCAAATTGTCCAAAACCTTCAAACGGGCGTATCTTGTGACAGTTTGGCACTCTTGTTGGTGTATGAGTCTACCTGCATGACAGATCAAGGTTGAGTTTTTTTACATGTGTGGAGTTTTTAGACAAACGTGCACTTTGCCGGGTGTGCCCTATGTACATATACCTTGTTAAATACGTGTTTATAGTAAACACTTTCATTTGTTATTTTACTTTTTTAGACCACATTAAGTCTGTGTCATACAGAGTAATAAGAAAAAAAGGATAACAATTTATGTTATCACACAAAAAACACACATAAGAAGGGCTAGTAGGTTGGTTTATACTTTTCTCAGGTTGGGGACCAAGGGCCTTAAATCAATTACCAATTTCATAAGCAAATGATGGTTAATAAGGTACCATTTATCATTTTCACCAACAATGACTTCAGGTGCACCCATCAAGCGGCCCCACAAGACCCACGGGGCCACACGGCAGCGCCCCTACCAGGACCCTTACAGAGCGCTGGGACCCAGTGACCTTGACCAGCTGGAGACCGCCTCTATCGTCAGTGGATGGTCCATGGGTGAGGACGTGAGGAACATCTTGTATGATGGGGAGAGCTCCATTGTAAGTACCTTTGAACATCTTTCTGATTGAACATCTTTTTATAGTGTTAAGTGCATAATTTGAAGATACGTATTTAACCCTTTACCACTTAGATACGTATTTTCACGCTTTTGTAGTCCCTTAGAAAGTTACATTTAATTAAAGACCTTTCTTACTAGATTCAAGTTTTAAAGGCTACATTTCCAATGCTTAGATACTGATAAGCAGCAAACAGCATAAAACCTGAACAGTCTGCGAGTTAAAATTGCACATAGCAATTTTACTTTGCTTCTGAGAGGGAAAGGGTTAATTTAAAGTAAAAACATAGGTTTTAAAATGGTAAAAATAACTTTGTCAAGTAAGTATATGCATAATTATTTTGAAAATTATTACTACTATTACCTATTACATGTTCAATACATTATTTTTATAAAGAGGCAGTGTGTTTTTACCCCCCCCCCCCCCCCCCCCCGCCCCCATATAGTGATCGGACCGTCCGTCTGTCTGTCCATCTGTCCTTCCGTCACACTTTGCGTTTAGGTTTCGAAAAATGCTCATTACTTCTATGTCCCTTCACATAGCAACTTGATATTTGGCATGCATGTGTATCTCATTGAGCTGCACATTTTGAGTGGTGAAAGGTCAAGGTCATCTTCCAAGGTCAAAGGTCAAAAAACATGTATCAAAGCGGGGCAGTAGGGGGCATTGTGTTTCTGACAAACATATCTCTTGTTTCATTCAAAATCTGGTCCGGTTATCAGCCTTAATGAAAAAAGTATATATTTTTTCAAAATGGGAGCTAAAAATTCCAAATGGAAGGTTTTTTCAATGTTTTTTTTAATCTTCCATCCATATAAGTTCAACCTTAGTAAATTTAATATTGAAAACATTTGTATTTTCAATGTTGAAGCATTTTTAGCGAGGCTGTTTTCCGAGAAAACCCGAGCTATTGTCATAGCCAGCTCGTCGTCCGACGTCAGCCGTAGGCGTTGTGCTAAAACCTTAACATTGGCCATAACTTTTTAAATATTGAAGATAGCACCTTGATATTTGGCATGCATGTGTATCTCATGGAGCTGCACATTTTGAGTGGTAAAATTTCAAGGTGAACATCATCCTTCAAGGTCTAGGGTCGAAAAAACAAAGTCAAGGGAAGTAATAAGCTTTAAATGGACATAGTTATCTGACCTGCCCACGCATATATTTTTGTTAAATAAATCAAAGCGGCGCAGTAGGCGACATTGTGTTTCTGACAAACACATTGTGGTAAAAGGTCAAGGTCATCCTTTACGGTCTATGGTAAAAAATACAGATTTAAGGGAAGTAATAAGCTTTAAAAAGGGTGAAAGTTATTCAATATTGAACATAGCCACTTTATATATTTGGCATGCATGTGTATCTCATGGAGCTGCACATTTTGAATGGTGAATCTACAGTCACAGTATAGTGGCTTTTAATTATTTGCTACTAAAAATAAAGATTTGTTACAGACAATTATTTTCAAGGAAATAATTTATATAATTATAAATCTCATATTATATATATCCTTACCAAGAATTGAAGTTCTTTTCACAGTAACTGTACAGATTTATTATTTTGATTATTTATAACCCAAATGATTGATTTTAGCAAAGTTTTTTTTTTAAATGATATAATTATAATTTCTTTGATGTTCATTACATACCTGTGGACTTATGTCCATAGATACATGATCAACTCTGGTTAAGATCTCTTTTAAACCACAGACCTTGGTTGTCAGTGATGTCTGACATGGTCATAATTGACTGTTAGACCCTCCCCACCCCCCACCTCCCGGTTGGATTGGACAAAAATTAAGGGAAGTAATAACCTTTAAAGGGAGATGATTTCTATACCTGCCAAATGATAAATAGAAATTTTATTTCAATGCGGCTCAGTAGGGGGCATTGTGTTTCTGACAAACACATCTCTTGTTGGGTCACTAGGTCAAAGGTCAAGGTCACTGTGACATCTAAAAAAAATAAAATCTGACAAGCTTTCGCAGCCGAGCGTGGCACCCGTTATGCGGTGCTCTTGTTTAGCAAAACAACAACAACACTAATTTCCCAATTTTAGTCAAAAGGCAGCGAATTTTCCCAATCCAAAGTACCTGGCGCAATTCTCAAAAATGTGATTAAAAACACTGCAGACGTTGTGTGAAGTAGCAAGTACATATGATAAAGACACCATTTACATTACATTTTAGCCCCGCTGTGGAAAAATGGGGTGTAGTGTGAGTCTTCCTGTAATTGAAAAATACCATAAAAGCGGAAAGTGTCGTCCCTAATTAGCCTGTGCAGACTGCAAAGGCTAATCTGAGACAATACTAAACACTTATGCATTAAGTCCCATATTCCCAGAACCAAGCTCATGTTCAATCTACTTTGCAGGCTGTGGGTCGTTCTGCGTCCTACGCCCCGTCAGACCAGATATCCGACTACTATGATGTTGTCATGGACAACCGCAGCCTAGGAGACGATTACACAGCGTCTGTTGACATTGATGACCTGGTGCAAATAGCTGATGGTGGATCCATGTCGTCTGGAAGCATGATGAGCTACATAGACTGGGACCAGGTGGACGATCTCATAGCAGACGTCAGATAGACTGTGATGCAGTTGCTGATGTGAGATAGACTGTAACTGTTTGTTTCTGGATTGTGTTGCTGAAATGTGATTTGTTAATTTTTTCTTATTTATCAATGGTTGAAGGTGAAACCACGTATCCAATATTAGTGTTTTATACAGGAAGGAAAAAGGGCGTGGTGCAAAATTTCAAAAAAGGGCACTTTAGCGCGTGACATCCATAAAAAGGGCACAAATATATCTGTATAGTGACTTAATAACAAGCTTTGTTACACACAAACATTGTATGTATAGTTTTGAGATTTATTGTTAAATAATTAAACCAACAAAATCCAGAATGTATATTTTATTATGTGTTTTATATTTTCATGTAGTAACAAAAAACAAGATTAAACACCATAGGATATATATCTTATACAAACTATAGCTTTTCAAAGAAGTCTTAGAATACTGTTAAATGAGTTACCCTCTTAAACAATTATTTATATTTAAAACGTTACACACATTGCACAAACAAGTCCTTTATATGCATCTTAAATGGAGATTCACAAACACTAACACTTTGTTGAATAGTCAGAAAGTTCTGCGTAATGACATTGTTTTCATGACCACGAGTTGTATTGTGTACATTTTATTTCGCAAAAAGTGTAACTAGGAACGGCGCCGTACTGTCTTATGTTCATTGTCAATTAATTCAAGACACGTTAATTGGTCTCCGATATAATTGTTTTGCTTACAACGCAATTTGCATAAATTTCTAATTTACGTTTCGTCGAAAGTGGAATGCCAAAATCGGAAAGCGTACGTTGCGACATTCTAAACACGAATGATAAGTGGTACAAGTTCAATATTTTTGTAAAATTCATATCTGTGTTTGCCAATTAACATATTTTGAAAAGTTACAAACGGGTCATAATGTTCTTAATTGAACCAATGGTGCAGGCCTACTACTGTTACAACAATTAACAACTTTTGGCCAAACAGGGTCCAAGACGGGTTATCAACTTCTTTGCCGACATTCACACGTTATTGTAATCAAAACATCGTGACAATAAACAAGCACGTGCTCCAATTAAGCGCGGTCTGCCTAACCGTGAACAGCAAACGTGTTAAGATTGTCGTCTGCTACAATTCATCAACACACATCTACTGTGAGCCTGCGCCAATTGTATTGGATAGGAGGCGGAGCGTTATTTTAATCGACAGCTTTAATATGAGCCTGCGCCAATTGTATTGGATAGGAGGCGGAGCGTTATTTTAATCGACAGCTTTAATATGTCACGGGGTGCTATTTTCGGCGTATGGCAAATTTTCAGGAAGTACAGTGGACGTCATGGGGTTTTGTAATCGGCGTATGGAAACAATTATCGGGCGTAATATACGGCCGTACGCCGCTTAGTGCAAGCCCTGTATAAAATTAATTTTTATTAACTTAAAACTGATTTGCATTAAATTGAAATCAAATCAATGTTTTACAGATACAACTGGTGTTTTTTTTTAATTTAATTACGCGTAAAAATAAATGTTTTGATATAACTGAATTATGCATGAAATGCACAATTTCCACGTGATAACATCGAGGTTTTCATCAAGTCTCCTAAGTAACTGTGCACGATTGTATCCGGACCGATTAGTGTTACAAAGCCACTGAAATTATCGATTGATATTGACACATGGTTATTCACGCATGAGGTATTCACAACCGCGCGAATCTTCGCTGATAATAGTCGGCTTAGAAGCTTGGTTAAGAGGCAATTAAGATGTTATCAATAAGGTCGCGCACGGCGGAAAACAGGGCGGCGGCCTTTGAAAAGGGCAGCGTGGCGCTAATTTGCTTTGAAAGGGACAGCGAGGCGCTTCAAAAAAGCGGCGTGGCGCCGCGCCACGCTAAAACGGCCTGGATAAAACACTAAATATATAAAATGTTTAGGAAAAAACATGTTAACTGATCTGTTGGAATAGGGAGACGGAAAACTACAACGGGCGAGGCATGGTCAGGGGTGATAACCCCAAAATAGGTTTAGGGTAAGGGTTGGGTTTAGGCTAACCCAAACCCTAACCCGACCCTCTAACCCCCCCTTGCGCAATACAATACCATGCCTCGCCTGTTGTAGTTTTCCGTCTCCCGTTGGAATAGGGTAACAACTTAATATTATATGTTGGAATATATTGCTAAATTTGTTTCTACATATCAGTAATCTCGTGAGCACATGGTTGTTTTGTATTGGGAAATGTGCTGTGAATTACTTTGGATTTTTATGCATAGTTAATTTTTTTGTTTGACATAGAATATGTATAGTTTTTAGTTTTTGTTCCAAATTATGACTCTGCCTAAAATATTTAACAATATAATAATATATTAGAAAATTGTTTTTTTACAAACTGGTCTGTAATTTTGAGTACCTCAGTCTGAATGATATTTTCATGTGAAAGATTCTCTCCCCTGTTTGTAGCATTGCCATGTGCATGTTGTGTGGTATAAATAAGGATAGGGTTGGTAAATGATAGCATTATGGAGAATTCACCATTTTCAACCAGTCATGATGCAATGCATGAATTAATATACACTATGTGTGGTCCATGTACCCACTCTTGCGAGATTAGTGTTTCTTTTGAAACTGTTGAAAAGATGACATTCCCTTTAACATTACCTATAAAAAAACATAAAGGGACCTTTTCACGTTTTGATAAATTGACAAAATTGAAAAAAAAAATTGTTTCAGATTTGCAAATTTGTTATGTAGTTATGTCTTTTGCAAGAAATCAGTAATACTGAAGATTTACAGTTCTTTAAAATATCCATTATATGCATCTTTTTAAAAATAAAAAAGTGTTACATACCCAAAATGAGTATCTAATTTGAAAAGTTCTGATGTTATTGTTATATAATGTGACATTACGAGGATTGCTTACATAAAGTATAAAATAACGTTACGACCATGTTAGCACGGATGGCCGATTGGTTTAAGCGCTAGTCTTTTACTCCAAAAGCCAGTGGATTGAGCCCGTGTGTGGATTACCTTTTTTTCTTTCTTTAATTTTATTTTTGTTTTATTCTGGAACTTGTTAGTTCCGATGGTTACATTAATCAATTTAAAGCATTTAACAACAAAGTTCAATACATTCCTAAATCTGTGAACAGGTCCCTTTAAAGCCCATAGAGCCATCCAGACAGCAAATGGATGCAAAGTGAGCGACTGTTTGTTTATTTTGTATTTACAGCAACTCAACAACTAATGGTTTTTTCCTGTTGTTAACATGTGATGATTTTAAGTTGATTAAGCAATGTAGACTAAATTTTGTTACATTCATAAAGCAATTGACTAAATAGGAGCAACTAAATATTATGTGCTTATTGTTTTAAAAGTGACATTGGTACTCTTTGAATGAAAATCTTTTTTTTTTAAACATTTTATTAGCTCGGCTGTTTTCGGAGGTATTGTCATAGCCAGCTCGTCGTTTCGTGTGACATCCTCTTGCCAAAACCTTTACATTTTGTTAAGATTTTGAACACAGGCTTCAACCTACAACTTCGAAACTTAATATGTAGCTGCACCTTGATGAATTTTACATGCCACACCCATTTTCGGATCACTAGGTCATTGGTCAAGGTCACTGTGACCTCTAAAAAAAAAATATAAAAAAATTAAAAAAATTCTGACAAGCTTTCATTGATTCAAAACTGCACCCGCAGCCGAGTGTGGCACCCATTATGCAGTGCTCTTGTTTATTTTTAGTATTGATTTTGTGTGATCTATACTGTTTATATTTTTATATAACATGATGCTGTTGAAACAAGACTGTAGATATTCAGTGCTAAGTTACGTATATTTTCCAAAGGTACTTGTGAATAGCACATGCAGATTATCATTTGTATATACCGGTAGATATATATTTATAATAAATCTCCGTCCACAAAAAACAATGGTTTTGGTTAATCTTTTACATTTTGGAATTTCAAGAGTGTTTTTTTAAGAAAAAAAGTGTCTCTATACATCCTTAAAGACAAAATCGATATGAAATGGAGTTGGTTGATTATTTTGGCTCTAAGCTCGTACAAAATACTCACATTTCACTGATTTAGGAGTGACGGAGGAGTCGCCTACCTTGCATTGTTTTACTCTACAGCAGAATTGGTTCATATCCAATGAGTAACATTATTTCATATATGAATATAACAAAATTAATTGAATACTGTGTTATCTTTCAATTTATCTATGTTAACAAAGTGAGTCTTAACACTATTTTTCACAAGCCTCGAGTCATTTTATGTTAATATTAACAGAGGAAAAAAAAGTATATATAAATAACAGGAACAGGATACAAACCCTCCCTGATATACCCGGTATGCCCTTCCGATATTTAATATAGACAGACAAATGCTCTCTCTGACATACTTCATCCAAGAAATATTTCACAAGTCTTCTCATTGTTTATTTAAACGTTGATTAGTGATGCATTTTAATACATTTCATGCAACAATTCAAATGCAAATTAAAAATCCATTACTTAAATCTTGAAACTGTTCATTTTATAAAAAAAACAACATCAACTCGTTTTGAGGTTATATTTTAATATTTGTACCCATGAATGCATATTATCCTCACCTAAAACAGCTAATAGTAATGAGAAGTTTGGAGAACCAGTTTTCGAGGTGAACATATAGCTGTATGGCAGAATGGTTGGTAGTACATTGGAGGGGATCTTCCTTACTTAAATTTGAGTAGGTGGCATATAACCTGGCATAATCTGACCTTCCTCAATGACAGCATGTCATACTAAGTGAAGGTATGACATACAATCAAATGATGACATCTTTTTACCACCATGCATGCATGCTGTAGTTCAATGCAAGAAATAAAAATGGTAATCAATGCAATACATTTGATACATATATGACCACACTTTGTGGGTGAAGGGTTGTACTTTTATATTGGTCTTAAGCTTAAGTTCTTGGCAAATGTTCACACCTTTTAGGGTCAATGAGAAGTCATGTATCCACTGCCAGTAAATAACAGGTATCGATAGTGTCTTCAAAATTAAAGCATTATGATTTAATAGATGCAACACAGAGATGCTTGAGGTGGGCAAGTTTAATATGTAATGAACAATCTGCATTTGGAATTGTTCTGTTTTAAAATAATACAATGTTATAAAATTTAGCACATCTTTATTTCTGTTAAAGGTGAATTTCTAATTCAACGTAAAAAACACTTTGACATTTTGTGAGTAAAAAGATATGTATGCCAACAATTGGCATTGATTTTTCTCGAGTCAATTTAGTTCATGAGATATACTACAGTTGATTTAAACAGTTCATAATGGTAATATAAGCCCTTACAATCTAGGATTGTGTCAGTAGGTTACCCGTCCACCATGGTTTGACTCGGCTTGTCATGTGCCAGGAACTGTCTACCATGATATGACTTTTAAAAGCAATTGGCAATAATATTCAACCAACCAAACCAACAACAATCACATAAACTTTCAATGTGCTGAAAACATTTTCTTTTCTTTGTGTTCCACTTCAATGATCTCCAAACCAAATATAATCTAAGCTAGATTGACAATAAATGGAGTCAAAATTTAAATTTCAATGTTTTTCAAGGTGAAAATGTTGACATTATAATGGCATGAGAGGAATGCTAAATATTTTTGCTGTAAGAAGAGAAAATGTCAGGCATTGCACAGTTTGAATAACAATCTGTCTAGTGTATAAAATAGAGTCTGACAAAGCCAAGTGGTTATAGATGAAAAAATATGTCTTAATATTGCATGCATTTAGCTAAAGCTGTAGCTTTATACATTTACACAATACTTTTAAAATGGACGTTAATCCTGCTGATATTGAGCTAGAATGGTAAGATCTTATTTAAGATTGCAAAAGAAACCAATATCAATGTGTTTTGTTGTTAAGTGTTGTGCAAACAAATGGTATGGACATGTCACAAATTATATGGGGGGGGATTTCAATGCAGACATCTTGATTGTATTTGATTTATGGTGAAAAAGAGTTGTCAACTGGAAGCGAATAATTGCTCTATTAATAACATCATGGGAGAAAAAATAAAGTGTATGATATATGTGAATATTAGGCAGTAGACACTGCTGGAGTTATATTTCATGTTTTACTATTGTATTTACAAAATATATTTATTTTACCAACAAAATTTACCCAATTATTTATTCAAAAAATTTGTTTGCAGAAGTTGTCCGATGTTACAATATGTCAGCCCTTCCATAATTGTGAGAAACACCATAACAAGTTGCATAAATAAAATAAAGTTTATAACAATAAACCAAACATAAGAATAGCCAAGCAGGTTTTTTTTATTAATATCAAATTTAAAAGCTAGCTTTACATTGTATTTTATGTGCAGAGATTGTTTCTCTTTTTTTCGCATTAATAATCTTTCTGTCGGATGTCTAGTATGTTATGTAAATTATTTGCTTGCTTTCTTATTTAAAGTAGTTGAAAAAAAGGAGAGGCTGAACAACCGATTTCATATCCGTTTACCAAAGTGTCTGTTACAACACAGCTATGTAGACCAGACTGGCCATTGATGTTATAATGAACTTTTTGTAGGTCATCTCATTGCTGTTTAATCTGCTTGTATAGGGAATTAGTCAGATATATTGTTAATTTAAAAAACAATCTTACAGATATTGAAGTCAATTAATAGTTCACCAAAGCTGATATTGATCTATATGATCATCTGACCAGAAGACAGATTTCTATCCATTTGTCATGGGTTAATCCTTTCCCACTCAGAAGCAAAGTGAAAAAGGTTATGTGCAAACAGCATAAAACCAGAACAGCCGGCCAGTAACTCAAAGTCTGTTCAGGTTTTATGCTGTTTGCTGCTAATTAGTATCTAAGGGTTGGAACTGACACCTTTGAAACTTAGATCTAGTAAGAAAGGCCTTTAATAAATTTTAAAATTCTGAGGGACTACAAATGCATGAAAATACGTATTTAAGTGAAGTGGTAAAGGGTTAAATACAGGGGCAGGAATTTAACAATACTGATTAAAAAATATTATGTGTTATGGTTAAGATATTAAACATAGACTGCATTTCTTTGAAAATAGTATGGCTATTTAATCATGTGCAGCTATTAAGGTAGCTCACATTTGATAAAACACTTCAAAACTCCTGTGACTACCTTTATATCAGTTAAATTAACCCCAAATATAATTATGCATTTAACAAACTGTTTAAAAAAATTGCATTGCACTTATTTGTAGGGATGCAATGAACACTTATAATGGTGTAAAACCAAAAGCTGATCTCTAGACAGTATAGTTGAAAATAAGACAAGCTGATCTCTAGACAGTATAGTTGAAAATAAGACAAGCTGATCTCTTGACAGTATAGTTGAAAACAAGGCAAGCTGATCTCTAGACAGTATAGTTGAAAACAAGGCAAGCTGATCTCTAGACAGTATAGTTGAAAATAAGACAAGCTAATCTCTGGACAGTATAGTTGAAAATAAGACAAGCTGATCTCTAGACAGTATAGTTGAAAATAAAACAAGCTGATCTCTAGACAGTATAGTTGAAAACAAGGCAAGCTGATCTCTAGACAGTATAGTTGAAAATAAGACAAGCTGATCTCTAGACAGTATAGTTGAAAATAAGACAAGCTGATCTCTAGACAGTATAGTTGAAAATAAGACAAGCTGATCTCTAGACAGTATAGTTGAAAATAAGACAAGCTGATCTCTAGACAGTATAGTTGAAAATAAGACAAGCTGATCTCTAGACAGTATAGTTGAAAATAAGACAAGCTGATCTCTAGACAGTATTGTTGAAAATAAGACAAGCTGATCTCTAGACAGTATAGTTGAAAATAAGACAAGCTGATCTCTAGACAGTATAGTTGAAAATAAGACAAGCTGATCTCTAGACAGTATAGTTGAAAATAAGGCAAGCTGATCTCTAGACAGTATAGTTGAAAATAAGATAAGCTGATCTCTAGACAGTATAGTTGAAAATAAGACAAGCTGATCTCTAGACAGTATAGTTGAAAATAAGACAAGCTGATCTCTAGACAGTATAGTTGAAAATAAGACAAGCTGATCTCTAGACAGTATAGTTGAAAATAAGACAAGCTGATCTCTAGACAGTATAGTTGAAAATAAGACAAGCTGATCTCTAGACAGTATAGTTGAAAATAAGAAAAGCTGATCTCTAGACAGTATAGTTGAAAATAAGACAAGCTGAAGACAAGCTGATCTCTAGACAGTATAGTTGAAAATAAGACAAGCTGATGTCTAGACAGTATAGTTGAAAATAAGACAAGCTGATCTCTAGACAGTATAGTTGAAAATAAGGCAAATGAAAATTGTATTTAATATGAGCCTCGTTCTGGGATAACTGGACTAAATGCTAGAAAGTAAAGTGTCATTCCAGATGAGTCTGTGCAGTCTGCACAGGTTTATCAGGGATTACACTTTAAGGCATGTTTTGTTGAAATGATTAGTCCCTTCTTAGCGATAATCCAGCTTAGGCAGAAATTGTTAATATCCCAGATTAGCCTGTGCAATCTTGCACATGCAATAAGCACATTTTCCAAGAAAAAGGCTTATATCATGAAAAGCATCTTAACCCTTTGCATGCTGGGTAGTTTGTCTTCTGCTAAAATGTTGTCTGCTGAATTTCTAAAATTAGCATTTTCTTCGATTTTTTTCAAAGAATACTATCAGAATAGCAAACAGTTTGGATCCTGATGAAACGCCACGTTCTGTGGCGTCTCATCAGGATCCAAACTGTTTGCAAAGGCCTTCAAAATTCGGTTCCCGCACTGAAAGGGTTAAAATACCGGGGACTGAACATAATAATAAATTCCTATACTTGTCACTGCAATTTGATATGAGCTGAATAGTTAAGATGTGGGTACACAACAATTTATAAATACTGTCTGAATTTTAAACTAAATGAATTAAAATTGATTATTTTCAAAACATGTATCACACTGAATGTTTTTGTATTAATTACAATTCTGCCTTAAAAAAACTAACACATGTATATTGAAATGTTAATTTAAACAACAACAACAACAACAACAGGCAGTTAGTGTATTAAATTTGAAAGGTTTTATTTTAAGCACAAGACTATAGTCAAACAACTATCAATACATAGTAAGTTAAGCTCGATTGGTCATTGTCTGCTCGGGTACTACTTACATGTACCCTGGGTACACTTAAGTATACTAACATGTACCCTGGGTACGGTAAATATACTAAAAGGCACCCAGGAAGGGTGACGCTAAATCGGTCTTTGTCTGCTAAATTTTTTGAAATGAATTATGTTCATATTTATGTCAATTTTTTGTAAAATGGCCTATATTTTATCGAAACTCATATTCAAAAAGCACGTTGATGAAGTTTTTTTTTTTTAAATACAAGTTTTTTTCGTAATATTTTATGTACCCGAGGTACATGTAAGTAGTACCTGAGCCGACAATGACCAATTGAGCGATAGTTAATGATCTCTTGTGTACAATTTATTGTAAATTAACCTAAGGTTCTACACAAAAATGTTGTATTTTCTGTTAATAAATTATAGCGTCAAATGAAAAAGTTCGGTTGTAATTGTTTTACATGAATTAATCAGGGTTGAAAGAAACAAGTGAGTGTTACCCACTCTATATACAAAACCTCATATCAATTATAATTGTACTTGTACCCCTTTAAATCTGATTTATTTAAGTCCAATGCAAAAAAGATAAACATATCAGAAAATGTTAAGCTCAAGTTACTGGATCTGCAATTGGAATAAATGTGTAAATCTAAAACTACCTGGGGATTTTTACCCATTTATAAAGGAAGTTGCAGAATACTTCCTATTTAATGGTGAACTCTGATTAAAAACCTTACATTAAGTTGGCATTCAATACTGTTGTATTGACATAAATCCGACTTTCACTCCAAAGAAAGAAAAGTTGTACCAAAGATCTAAAAATAGTCTTTGTTTATTTTTATTGTTTATTTATAGGTCTTTGGTTGTACTATTGGTTCAATTGAGAGAACAGGTGTTACACATGTTTTTAGGAAACCATATTATTAAAAGGGATCTTTTCACGGTTTGGTAAATTGACAACATTGAAAAAAGTTGTTTCAGATTCGCAAATTTTCGTTTTAGTTATGATATTTGTGAGGAAACAGTATAACTGAACATTTACCATGGTCTAATATAGCCAATATATGCATCTTTTGACGATTTAAAAACCTAAAAATTATAAAGCGTTGCAACACGAAACGATTGAATAATTTGGAGAGTGCTGTTGTTGTCGTTCAATTTTGTGAAACTACGAAGATTTCTCATATAATGCATAAAATACTTCTATCAAGTATGCTTGGCAAAATAGCCGAGCTGGCCAATGCGTTTTTACTCCAGGTTACTCCAGGACTCCGGGGGTCACTGGTTCGAGTCCAGCTGCGGCTACTTTTTTTTCCTTTTTTAAATTTTATTCTTGATTTTTTTACTGGAGCTTTTAAGATCCAATGTTTACATTTATCAATATAAAGCATTTAATGACTTATTTCAAAACATGCCAAAAACTGTGAAAAGGCCCCTTTATATATATATATATGAAGTATGACATATTATTAGTAGAGAAATAATTATTTGCAGTAACAAAATCATCAGATTGGGTGTGTTTTCAAACTTTATAAGGTCCATTTGTGACTGTCGCTGCGCATTATGTGAGGACCCGGAGTGTGTCCTTGCACTTCAAACTATAATTGACTTCACTTGAGTCATGAAAGTTGGGACCCATTTTGAATGGAAACAGCGGTTTTAAAATACTTTTACTGAAAGATTTGTTCTGTGGACCACTAACCAACCTCACATGCATGAGGAGTTGTGGTCGAATCCATGTCGCCATGTTTATAAATGCAATATCTTTTAATAGGTGATACACAGTATCAGGTTATTCAAAATATATAGATAATGACATAAATGTAGATTAAATATATTTATTTAGTTATATTTATCATATCAATATAATTTTCACGAATTTAAATGTCGATGCATTAAAATTGTTGATAATTAATGCATTTTAAAATGATTTTTATTAATGGATTTTAGATTCACTGTATTTATACAGAAAATACATGACTCCCTTTGATGTACACAAACTACCGAGTTCTTGCGGACAATACCGACTGCGATTCGGAGATTTCCGTTAAACTGACAAGCCAATCGGAGCGAAGGACGGAGGCGATTGTGTTTGTAAATCTAAACAAAACATGTCAGAGTTTAAGTTTGACAGGGCGAGCTCTGCGAGTTCAGATGGAGATAGGTATTTTATTCTCACTTATAATTTAAAAATCATGATCAAAATGGTACCTTTATAATAGGGCTTGAATATTACCGAAGTGTCACGTTGTTAATTGTAAAGGTAATTGAGGAAACACGTTGCGCGTTGGCGTTTTTCCAGACACGTGCTTGAAGTTAGACCGTCTGAAAAATACAGACTTGTTATGTTGTTGTCTGTTTCGATATTTGAAAAGCGTGTTTATTTTATCAGTTTAAGGTTGTTTATTTAGATGTCAATGAGTGGTCATTCAAATGAATATTTTGCCATAATGAATGTTGCATTTACACATTTACTCCACACACTTGACAGTATGCTGCATCATCATGATCATCATTAATGAATGGAATTGGTATTTTCTGACAGCATCTGTGCCGTTGATTCGTGAAACACGTTCACAGTGAAATGAATAATTTCATCTTTAGTGCTAACTTTACTAATAGCGCTCAGGTTCCTGGAAATAATATACCGGTAGTTTCGATAAAATCTATCTATATATACTGTCTAACTCCCCTTTTGGGTATTATCGAGAGGTGTGCAGTCAGTGCAGGTAAAAGTCTTAAAAGTGAAAAAGTGAGAATTAAAAGATGAAGTGATTTAAGGTTAAAAACTGATAAAACATGTCTCCCAGAGTTCAAGGGGCAGAAGGGGAAGGCAGGGACTGCTTAAACCCTTCAAGATCAGGATGTAAAGCTGTAGGGGCGGGGAGGTTGTTCCACATCACAAAATTGTAATGGTTTATCTATATGTAAATACTGGCTTCGATATTTCACTACGATTTAGTGATCCATAAACATTTTATCGAGAAAACCTTTGTAGAGCATGCATCAACAACTTAACATATGTGTGCAGTTTTAGGTCAATCATGACAGACTCGTTTTAATTTTAATGCTTAAAAAACTTTTTTTGTCATATCAGCACCTTTCTGAAGTCTAAAGATTTAAACATTGGTGTGAATTCTCACCAATGTTTAAAGCTTTAGATTTCAGAAATGTATTATATTTGAATAAGATGGAAAGCAACCTTTGAAAATAAAAAAACTTATTTAAAAATATATCATAAACATATTACCGGTACTGATATACAGTCAATCTTGTATTAAGAGACCACTCAAGGGAGTAATCAAAAGCGGTCTCTTAAAAAAATGGTCTTTAAATAAAAAAGGCCATTCTGGAAGAATGCTTACTTTTATAACAAAATGAAAATAAACACAAAACATAAACAATATTTTACTTATAATGTGTTTTATTTTTTCACTTATTACAAATTATCATTTATTATAAATGAATCGTGTGTACATATTTATTTGCAAAAACAACATAGAAAAGGAAATATTTTTCGCATTTTCTTTACCTGACACATTATTTTCCACGTCTTCAAGCACCTTGGCTTTACGCGTAAGAATGTTCTGAATTTTAGTTTTACCGACTCCAAACTCATCAGCGATTTTATGTGCACTTTTACTCTTTGACAATTCCAAAACCCGAATTTTCTCGTTCAACGTTAACACTTTTCGTTTTGACATTTTAATTTCTGCATGTACGCTTAAGGAAATCTGACTCGATTATGATACATAATTAGCTGAAAAAATTAAAACACGTCAATTGAAAACAAACAAACAGACCTGATTGGAAAATTTATTAAGTAAATAACAATGTGATTGGCTAACAAATATCTACTAATTAGCATAAATACAAATTGGTAATGTACGGATTCCGACAGATGTTGCCTATTAATAGTTTATTTTCCGCACTTCTCAGGAAATGTTTGTTGCATACAGTGCATTGTTTCTGCACCTGTTATCTTCACTCGAGAAAAATCGGTGTTGTCTCTTAACTTTCCACATAGTTAACTATTTAAGCTGTAGGCTGTGCGTAATACGTTCCTCTATTATTCAACTCAATAAATTGATACGCAGTCTACAAAAATACCGGTCAGAACCGGTCAACGAGAAAAAGCATTATCAGTATGGTTGGTGTGAAAACAAAGCAGAGGTGTAACAGTACATCTTATCGGCTTAGATAAACAATTAACACGGATTTGTTCCTGAAAGATAAATAGATTTACCACTCTTACCTCCAAGTGGTCGCTTAATTCAAAATTCGAACATCAAAATACACAAAAATCAGCGGTCGCTGGTCGCGTAAGACAAAAGTCGCTTAATACAATATCATTACATAGCGAAAAAGCTCCGTGGGATTTCAAAATGGTCGCATAAGACAAAGGTCGCTTAATACAAGTGGTCGCATCCACAAGATTGACTGTATAACCATAATAGTATTTATCTTTGAATTCAAACCTCTAAAGTTTCAAAGTAAATTCCTAATAAAATGTTTATCATCTACTACACATTTTTTACTTTCATCATCATCAATATATAGATAAACCATTACAATTTTCTACAACTCCGACATTAGATTGTACTTAAACATTTTCTCTATAATAATAATATAATAATTGTGTCGGTCAAAAGCTATACATAGCTAATGTTATACTGTTATTTGTTGTTAACCGACTTGAAATAAAAGTTTGTATCTTGTATCTTAACCATTGTCTGGAAAATAAAAGCCCCCAAAATGTAGTCATTTGTGTGGGCAGAAATAACCTTGAACATATTCTGCATGTTGTTATGCAACCACAAAGGAAATGATGCATGCATTTAGATCGTAGTGTTTATTCTGCCTCTTGATAAAATACCATCCTTAAGAGTTCAGCAGTGTTTCAAATGATGGTATTGCCACCCTTTACTAAAACTAGAAAACAAAGAATTGAAATATGTTTTCAGCTCAATAAAGAAACAAAAAATAGGTTTAAGCATGATAAACATTTTGTTTTTGTATTTACAACCTTTATTGTTTTTCTCAGGCTCACCTAAGGGAATGGAGTGTACTTTTGCTTTAAAATGGTATTATTACACTGTATATCTTTATTCAAGGCACATTAGCTGATAACTTAAGCTGGAAACACATTTTCTAAGAATTATGGATTCTAATCATGGTAATTTTTACTTCCACTTGGGAGGAATAGCCTGTGTTTGGAATGAATGGGTCATTTACTGGTTAAAATTATTATTATAAGGATTTAAAACATCACAGCATTACCGAAGTCACACAATCATAATTTTCTGATGACCAAGTGAAAAACCAAGACGCTTTGATTAATTGTATCACACAATGATGACAAACATGACCTCAAGTAATTTAATAGAAATTAAGGGTTTGTTTGACCATCATTCTCAGAAATTGAGCCGCTCATCAGGGATGTCGCTGTCTGTATTTTTAGCTCACCTGAGCACAACATGCTCATGGTGAGCTTTTGTGATTGCCTTTTGTCCGTCGAGCATTTTGCCTTGTGAACACTCTAGAGGCCACATTTATTGTCTGATCTTCATGAAATTTGATCAGAACATTTGTCTCATTGATACCTTGACTGAGTTGAAACTGGGTCATGCTGGGTCAAAAACTAGGTCACTAGGTAAAAAAAAACAACCTTGTGAACACTGAAGAAGTCACATTTGATGCCCAATCTTCATGTAACTTTGTCAAAATGTTTGTTTAAATGATATGTTGGTTGAGTTCAAGAATGGTTCCGGTCCATTGAAAAACATGGCCGCCAGGGGGCGGGGAAGTATTACCTATATGGCTATAGAGAAACCTTGTGAACACTCTAGATGTCACAATTTTTGCCCAATCATCATGAAACTTGGTCAAAACATTGGTTTCATTGATATCTCGGACGAGTTCCAGGGCTTCCGCAGTCGCTCGCCAAATTCGCCAATGGCTAAAATTTAGCAATTTTGACAAATAAAAAAATAGGCGAAGGCTTTGTATTCCAGTCAAGTACCGTCCCAGATTTTAAACTCTGTAAACCGTAGACTGTGATGCAATACATCACCGTGTTATTGACTGTAAAATTAGAAACGCAGTCTGCATCAACACCGGTCAGAACCAGGCATCGAGACAAAGGAAAGTGTCTGGTGTGAAAACAAAATAATGGTGTAACTGCACATCTTATCAGCTTAAATAAACAATTAAATCTGTTTTAAGACTGCTGCCAATTTAAAACAATTTGAGTAAAAGCAGTTAGCGAATTATAAACCCATTTAAGATTATTCATGAAAACATTTAAAGTTGACTTGTTCTAATTAATTCTGTCATAATTTGTTAAAATGCTTTACGTAATACTGCATCTAATTGCAAAATTTCCATGTGGATCCCATTTGGTATCTGGTTACGATTTTATCGTGGAGTAGTACATCGTAGGAACAATTTAGTGTATTAGCTATAACAAAGCTAACTGACTATCCCAAAACCCCAGAAAACCGAGAATTTGCTTACCGATAAATAACATGGTGTTTTTCACGCCTGACTGATTAACCACCATTCGCATCTAAAGTGCTGTGGGGCTATGTTTCCCAAAAATCGTAAAGTAAAATGGCATAAAATGAACAGACTAATATTGTCTTGAGTTGTTCGCATTAGTACGGGTATTAATTTTAAATTAAATTTACCGATGACATAAGTTGCGCTACATTGTACGTATACCAAGGCAAGTGCTCTAATTGTAAACATGCAGAAACGTATAAAAGCAAATATAAGTCTCTTGTCTACTTCTAGACTTGCAACAGGCAGTCCATAATGCTTGGCTAAAACTTTGGCTACAATTTCTAAAATTTGGCTACACAAAAATCTATTTGGTGAAAATGTTGGCTACATAAATTTTTGAGCCAGGGGAAGCCCTGAGTTCGAAAATGGTCCAGATCGGTGAAAAAACATGGCCGCCAGGGGGCAGGGCAGTTTTCTCTACATGTAGATATTGAAAACATGCGAACATTCTAGAAGTCACAATTTTGGCCCAATTTCATGAAATTTGCTCGCAACACTTGTTTCCTTGATTATCAAAGTTGCTGAAAGATCTCAGTCAAGTTTGATAATGAGCAAAATCACATAATTAATGCAATAATTATTGCCCTTAGATTGTCCAAATTTTCATTATATTATACAAAATCCTTGTAAACACTCAAGAGGTCACAATTTTGTTTCAGATTTTATGAATCTTGGTCATAATATTTAGTTTTGTAAGCAAAGTTTGATGTTTGGTAAGGGGGGGTCAACTCAAAATAAAGGTCACCAGGTCAAATCTTACAAAAACAAAAACACTCCATATGCCAGAGTTTTGATTAAAAAATGATGAAACTTGTCCAGGATGTTTGTCTGGACAATATCTAGGTCAAGTTTGACGTTTGGTTAAGATTCAATGAACCGACTCCTCTCAGGTGAGCCAACTAGGGCCACCTTGGCCCTCTTGTTAATAAATAAAATCGGCGCAGTAGGGGGCATTGTGTTTCTGACAAACACATCTCTTGTTTTATGTTATTTTACATTAACTTCTTCATTTCTACACTGATTTACTTCTTATTGATACTGAACATCTCTCATGACAATATGGTCAATCTCAACTATGCATGGCCCCATTACCAACCCTGGGGCGCCCCCTGGGTAAAACATGCGGCGTGGAAATACGCGTTGGCCTCTGCTTCGCCATTTCTAGTCCTAGTCTGTATTGATCCCAGTTTGTACTTATCTTAGTCTTTCCTATCCTAGTCTGTTTTGATCCCAGTCTGTACTTATCCTAGTCTGAACTATCCCAGTCTGAACCAACCCAGTCTGTATTATCCCAGTTTGTATTATATCAGTCTGTATTTCAGTTGTAGCAGTGAGGAGGCAGAGAAAGGGGACGGCGAGCCAGTAGAATCACCGCTTAAACTTGTGATAAAAAAGGGCGAAAATGAGCGGCCTCCTCGATCAAGCAGCAAGTTCCCACAGAGTCCGACCAAGTTACAGCCCAAGAAGAAGCCGACGTCGAGTGGTGCACAGAAGTCTATGGCTCGAGTCCATCAGTCAGGGATACGGGTGTTGTATACAGCGGGCAGGCCTCCCTGGTATAATACCCATGGAGAGCTCAAGGAGGCTTTTGTCATTGGTGAGGAGAAGTCTGTATCATTGTTATCTCCTTAACTATTACCAGCTTAGAGATGCACTTGAACTTGTTTGAAGTCCCTTAGAAAATGGAATTAAATTATGGCCTTTCTTACTAGTTTCAAATTTCAAAGGCTTGATATCTTACCCAGGCTAAGGTACTGATGAGTAGCAAACAGCATAAACCTGAACAGCCTGCGAGTTACTGGTTGCATATAGCCATTTTCACATTGCTTCTGAGCAAGAAAGGGTTAAGAAATTGAAGAATATACACCTTTTTTCCTTTTGCTTTATAAAGGCATTGTTAACAAAGCACGTTCCTTTTTTAGGCTCTATCGTTATAACAAAAGTAATGGCCTTACCACAGGTGAAGAGAGTTAAACATCCATCCAAGTTAAATATCATTAGGAATTCAATAGAGTTGAAAGACAGTGTTGTTTTTAGCTCCACTGGCCAAAGGCCAGCGGCGCTTATGTCATTGTTCTGTGTCCGTCGTGTGTGCGTCTGTGCGTTAACTTTTCCTTTAAACATCTTCTTCTCCTAAACTACTGGTCCAATTCTGATGAAATTTCTCAGGAATGTTCCTGGGGTGAACCTCTTTCAAATTTGTTCAAATTATGCCCCTGGGGTCAAATTTGCTTATATAAGGCCTATTTTGTGAAAACTTTCAAAATCTTTTCGTCCATAACCATTGGTCCAGGGGCTATCAAATTTGGTATGTAGAGACATCTAATAGTCCTCTACCAAATTTGTTCAAATTATGCCCCTGGGGTCAAATTTGACCCTGCCCCGGGGGCAACAAAATTGAACATATGCTTATATAGGGTCTATTTTGTGAAAACTTTACACATCTTTTCGTCCATAACCATTGGGCCTAGGGCTACCAAATTTGGTATGTAGTGACATTTTATAGTCCTCTACCAAGTTTGTTCAAATTATGCCCCTGGGGTCAAATTGACCCTGCCCTGGGGGTCACAAAATTGAACATACACTTATATGGAGCCTATTTTGTGAAAACTTTAAAAAATCTTTTTGTCCATAAACATTGGGCCTAGGGCTACCAAATTTGGTTTGTTCTCTACCAAGTTTGTTCAAATCATGCCCCTGGGGTCAAATTTGACCCTGCCCCGGGGGGTCACAAAATTGAACGTATGCTTATATAAGGCCTTTTTTGTGAAAACTTTAAAAATGTTCTTGTCCATAACCATCGGGCCTAGGGCTATCAAATTTGGTATGTAGTGACATCTAATAGTCCTCTACCAAATTTGTTCAAATTTTATCCATGGGGTCAAATTTGACCCTGCCCTGGGGGTCACAAAATTGAACATATATATATAAAGCCTATTTTGTAAAAACTTATAAAAAATTATTGTCCATAACCATTAAGCCTAGGGCTCCACAATTTGGTATTTAGTGACATTGTATAGTCCTCTACTTAGTTTGTTCAAATTATGCCCCAGGGGTCAAATTTGACCCTGTCCTGGGCGTCACAAAATCGATTATATGCTTATATAGTGCCTATTTTGTGAAAACTTTAAAAATGTTATTGTCCTTAACCATAATTGATTGGGCTACCAAATTTGGTAAGTAGTGACATGTAATAGTTCTCTACCAAGTTTGTTCAAATTATGCCCCTTGGGTCAAATTTTGCCCTTCCCGGGGGTCACAAAACTGAACATACGCTTATATGGGGCCTATTTTGTGAAAACTTTAAAAATGTTCTTGTCCATAACCATTGGGTCTAGCGCTACCAAATTTGGTATGTAGTGACATTTAATAAACCTCTACCAAATTTGTTCAAATAATGCCTCTGGGGTCAAATTTGACCCTGACCCGCGGGTCACAAAATTGAACATTATATACGCTTATATCTTGCTTATTTTGTGAAAACTTTTAAAATATTCTTGTCCTTAACTCTAGGACTTAGGGCTACCACATTTTGTATGTAGTGAGATATAGTAGTCTTCTACTAAGTTTGCTCAAATTATGCCCCTGCGGTTAAATTTGACCCAGCCCAGGGGGTCACAAAATTGTACATGTGCTTAAATAGGGCCTATATTTAAGTATTATCACATGCCGAGAATATTTGTTTCAGCCTTTTTTTCAGCAGTGGAGCCATACAGGGCCATCATGGCCCTCTTGTTTCATTCAAAATCAGGTCCGTTAATCAGCCCCATTCCCAATGGAAAAAAGAATATATATTTCCCAAATGGGAGTTAAACATTTCTATGGACGGTTTTCAAAAAAACAAAACAAACATTGTTATATCTATATTTTTTTAGATCTCAATATTTTGTTCAACTCCCATCTATATAAGTTTTAACGAAGTAAATATAATACTGAAAACACTTGTATTCTCAATTTTGAATCATTTTTTAGCAAAACAATTTCCCAATTTTAGTCAAAATGCCGCAAATTTTCCCAATCCAAAGAGACCCGGCCTCATTCCCAAAATGGTGGAAAAAACACTGAAAGATATTAACAATCTCAATAATCTCATTTTTAGCAGGTCTGTGTATTGTGATGTCTCTGAAAAATTTGCAGATGCTTGCTTGCACCGGCAGAACGCTATATTGATTGCGCAATATAAAAGTGTTGGCCATTTTTGGTCTGATTTTGCTAGTTTTCTTGTATTTAAATCAGTGTTTCGTCATTTTGGCATTGAAAAACTGGGTGAAAGTTTTACAAGGTCAAGGTCATCCTTCAAGGTCAAATGTCAAATATATGGCGTCTGTCCGTCCGAAAACTTTAACATTGGCCATAACTTTTTCAATATTGAAGATAGCAACTTGATATTTGGCATGCATATGCATCTCACGGAGCTGCACATTTTGAGTGGTGAAAGGTGAAGGTCAAGGTCATCCTTCAAGGTCAAATGTCTAATATATGGCGTCTGTCCGTCCAAAAACTTTAACATTGGCCATAACTTTTTCACTATTGAAGATAGCAACTTGATATTTGGCACGCATGTGTATCTCATGGAGCTGAACATTTTGAGTGGTGAAAGGTCAAGGTCATCCTTCAAGGTCAAATGTCAAATATATGGCGTCTGTCCGTCCGAAAACTTTAACATTGGCCATAACTTTTTCAATATTGAAGATAGCAACTAAATATTTGGCATGCATGTGTATCTCATGAAGCTGCACATTTTGAGTGGTGGAAGTTCAAGGTCAAGGTCATCCTTCTAGGTCAAAGGTAAAAATAAATAAATAAATATAGTGGCATTCTCATGAAGCTGCACATTTTGAGTGGTGGAAGTTCAAGGTCAAAGTCATCCTTCAAGGTCAAAGGTAAAAAAAATAAAAAAAATAATTTTTTTTCAAAGCGGCGCAATAGGGGGAATTGTGTTTCTGACGAACACATCCCTTGTTTCATTTTGGGAATGGGGACGAATACCCGATTTTAAACGCAAAAAAACAATTGTTAATTGGATATACATGGTTAAATACGGTATTAATATTTCTGCAGTTTCTTAGCACAACTGGTTTCTTGCTTACAGGTTTGTGTGGAGGCAGTGCCTCTGGGAAAACAACGGTTGCCAAGCGGATTATAGAGGCTCTCAGTGTGCCCTGGGTCAGCTTGCTCAGCATGGACTCCTTCTACAAGGTACTCTAATCACTCTTTTCATACTCACTAATGTGAAAATACATACAGAATATTACGCTAGTCAATTGTTCCAAGAGTTTGTATCACTCGAGTCGCTTGTGTGATGACGCATCACACTGGAGGCTGAGCCTCGAGTGTGATGCGAAATAGCACAAGCCATGAGAGTGATACAAACTCTTGGAACAATTGACTAGCGTAATATTCCTTTTATTATATACAATAACTAACGAAAACAGTTAGCAATCGTATTGTTTACTTTAACAAAACTGACAAAACAATGACTAAAACGGTACGCCATAGTTTTTAAGACTATGAATACAGTTTATGTAAATTAACGTGCAAACATATTAACCGGGGAAACACAGGTTTTCGACACGCTTACCTTAATGCCATTGTTAATCCAATCTTTATAACAATTAAGTTGACAACTTTAATCCGATGTTTATAACAAAACGTTGAAACAATATGCACTTCCACTTCTATTCTTCCATGTCTTTATTGAAACTTAGTTTAAACCTCACTATTTTATTGTATTCCTATCTAAATAAACATTTAAGCATAAGAAACGCACACTCCAAAATACACACTCCAATGAATTTGTTCGATATTTTTAACAAATAGTTTACTGTAAAAAAAACACCACGTCCGACATGTCCTTAAATTCCAGAGAGTTTAGATAAAACTATTGTGTTTCGTCACAGAAATGACGTCACACGATGTTCTAATTAATATATTTCATAATATAAAATATTTATATTTTCGGTGCGCCGAATGTGACGTCATTAAATGGGTCGAAGAAGTCCGGCTAGTATGGTAGTACGGAATTGGAAACAGCAAGAAGCGTAATACGGGATTTCGTATTTCAACGATTGATACAACCTGTATTTTGTTAAATGCATTTAACAGATATATAATAAAGCTCTTTATTGTCCAAGACTTTATTGATCTCAAACAGATATTAGAGGCTAGTAATAAGCTTTGTAATTTTATCCTAGCCCCCCCCCCCCCCCCCCCCCCCCCCCCCCCCTACTCTAACAAACCACCTGGTTAATGCAAATGGGGGCAAGGATAAGCCCTCCCCCCCTCTACTCTAACAAACCACCTGGTTAATGCAAATGGGGGCAAGGATAAGCCCTCCCCCCCCCCTTCTCTAACAAACCACCTGGTTGATGCAAATGGGGCAAGGATAAACTGGAACCAATGTCCATCCATCTGTTTGTAAGAAAAATAGTTATGCTGCACAGTGACATGCAGAAGTATTACAGACACAATGGGGAAAGTTCTAGTTGTGTTTGTCAAAGTGTTATGGTAAACAATCCCATGTAGGTTCATAGTGTCAACCTGCTGAGCTTCTAACACAAGGCAGGCAAAGCTGGGCCAGTATTCTCCAAACCATTCTTAAACTTAAGAATAAAGAATTGACCTTGAACGAAAAAATACGTCCAGTGATTAAATATATACAGGCTACCTCTAGTGATTATGCCATTACAAAAGGGTCTACAAGAATAATAATTTAATGCCAAGTTATACTCAAAATTAAAGCAATATTTGAATATTCAAATTAGAAAAGTCTAAGCATTGTGTAGTGAAAACAGGCCCTGGTGACATTTTGTACAGATACAAATATTGTGTAGGTGTTGCAACGGTTACTCTGTTTACCGTAAAAATGAAGTCATAAGTCGAGATTTATGTTTATGCCCCCGGTAAGGTGGCATATAGAAGTTGAACTGTCCGTCAGTCAGTCAGTCTGTCCGTCCATCCAAAAACTTTATTAGCCATAACTTTTGCAATATTGAAGATAGCGACTTGATATTTGACATGCATGTGTATCTCATGGAGCTGAACATTTTGATTAGTAAAAGGTCAAGGTCATCCTTCAAGGTCAAAGGTCAAATATATGGCGTCTGTCCATCCGTCCGAAAAATTTAACATTGGCCATTACTTTTGCAAAAGTGAACATAGCAACTTGATATTTGGCATGCATGTGTATCTCATGGAGCTGCACATTTTGAGTGGTGAAAGGTCAAGGTCATCCTTCAAGGTCAAATTTCAAATATATGGCGTCTGTCCGTACGTCCAAAAACTTTAACATTGGCCATTACTTTTGCAAAAGTGAACATAGCAACTTGATATTTGGCATGCATGTGTATCACATGGAGCTGCACATTTTGAGTGGTGAAAGGTCAAGGTCATCCTTCAAGATCAAAGGTAAAAAAACAACATCCAAGGGAAGTAACAAGCTTTAAAGGGAGATAATTTCTATTTATCATTTGACTGGTACAGATCATTTTTACAAGGGAAGTAATATTTTTTATTATATCCCTTTAAAAATATTACTTCCCTTGTAAAAATTATCTGTACCTGCCAAATGATTAAAAAAAAAATCAATAAAAGTGGCGAAGTAGGGGCATTGTGTTTCTGACAAACACATATCTTGTTTCCTCCAAAAATTGATTAAAATTATAGTCTCGACTTATGAGATCGTTCATGAAAAAAATCGAGGTAGACTGATCCCCGAGTCGTCGCGGTTATGGTTGTTGTTTTCATGAAAACCCATTGATTTGCAGCCCACAACCTCTTATTTTAACTGACGCAAATTAATTAAATAATATTTTTCAACTTCACTTTTGCTTTGTAATAATTTAATCCAAAGTTTAATGTAAGCAAGTGTATTTTTACTGGACTTTTAAACAAAGAGTCTGGAAAAATTGCTCTCCGTGTGAATTGACAGTTTGACGTCATAAGAGGAAAGCCGCTTCATGCCCAAAGCCATAAAGCGACAAATTTCTTGCCGACAAAATTGGCTTCATTTGTCTAGAAATCGACATGCTGAACCAATGTGTGTTTGTTCATTAATGGCTATCATCCAATTAAATAATAGCACGTGCATAGCTCTGCCTTTCAAATTTTTTGCAGAGAACAGAGGTGGAGTTTAACGGTTGATTGAGCAAGTGTTTTACGCAAGTTGAGTTCAGATTTGCCGTAATTACTCGGCCTAAGCATTGAAACGACGAATACATTTATCTATGATTTTCCGAGAAATATCGATTAATTCCGATTTACAAACTCCCAGCAAAGTTCCTAACAATGGCAGAAACACGTATATCTTAAATAATGGCACAGTGTTTTGTTGGGTTATTACTAATTATCAAATTGAATGGTAATACTATTTTTAACTACAATAATATCTGTGTTTAATATAATTAACATAGTAATCAATATAGTTGCGTCACAGAATCAGAAATAAATTTGATGGGGTCCCAATTTTACTGACGCTGATTTTCCAAATGTCTGTAATTTTTACCCGACTTATGAAATGCACATGCACAAAATGTCACATTTTCGAACCATTTTTATACCGTTGACGTATGAGAAGGTAGACTTATGATTGAGTTTTTACGATATTTTATTTATGTACACGTGTTAGGTATTGGGAGAAAAGGAGCATGAAGCGGCCAACCGGAACGAGTACAACTTTGATCACCCTGATGCCTTTGACTTTGAACTCCTTGGTAAAACCCTCGCTAGACTACGCTCTGGCAAGAAAGTGGATGTACCAGTCTACAACTTCCTCTCACACAGTCGAGAGACTCAGACTGTAAGTTAAAAAAACACTCTAAAAATAATTGTGCATGCAAAAAATTGAATAAGATTTAAAAAAATATTTTTTCTTTTCTTCAAAACTTCAATTTTTATGCCTCAGTATGTAAGTTTAATACCTTGTGTACATAAGAAATTTTGTGCACATATATTTATATATACATTTAATAGAATATGGTAAATGTTTGTTGTTTACAATTTTAATACTTTTTATGCCCCGGGTAGGGTGGCATATAGCAGTTGAACTGTCTGTCAGTCAGTCCGTCTGTCCATCCGAAAACTTGAACATTGGCCATAACTTTGCAATATTGAAGATAGCAACTTGATATTTGGCATGCATGTGTATCTCATGAAGCTGCACATTTTGAGTGGTTAAAGGTCAAGGTTATCCTTCATGGTCAAAGGCCAAAAAAAAATCCAAGGGAAGTAACAAGCTTTAAAGGGAGATAATTTCTATTTTATATCATTTGGCAGGTACAGATCATTTTCACAAGGGAAGTAATATTTTTTTAAAGGATATAATCTAAAATAAATTAAGGTCAAGGTCATCCTTCAAGGTCAAAAGTCAAAAAATAAAACTAAAGGGAAGTAATAAGCTATAAAAGGGAGATAATTTCTAAACCTGCCAAATGATATGAAATTTTAGTTCAAAGTGGCGCAATAGAGTGTATTGTGTTTCTGACAAACACATCTCTTGTTTGAGATACTTTTGCCATATTTAGTTCAAATAAAACATAAAAAGTAAAATGAACAGTTGAAAATTCACTATTTGCTAATGGTTATTTTTTATGAAAAAATTCCTTGTAACAAGTATTTTCTTTATTCTGGTATGTATTTGAAATATATATTAAATGTGTTATAATTGTGATAACATTATAATCTCTTTTATGTTTTCAGAAAACTATATATGGTGCCAATGTTGTGATATTTGAGGGCATCATGACCTTTGTGAACAAAGAATTATTACCTGTAAGTATTGCAATATGTTGTGCATTAAAAAATGCATGAATTGTAACACGTTAAAATATCCAGGAAAAAGATGTTTTTGTGTACAATGTTTCATTTCAGGGGTGTGATTTTTCAGCGGATTTCTGCGGATCGTGTTGTCCCGGGGGTCACTTCTGAGATTCGCGTAAATTCGTTTTAAAAAATGTGGGGGAGAGGGGCTACCACCGATTCTGCGGACGTATTTCATAAGCAGCCCGAAATATCCGCGGCCTGCGAAATCTCTCTGCATTTCACACTGGTAGATTCTGCCTAAGCATTTTTGAAACGAGTGATATAATTGGCTGTCGTTTCCCAATCTTCCAATTAAAATCGTTTTCTTAACGCGTTTGGAATTTCTAAGCTGATTAGTTTGCAAATAGAGCCGTTGTGAAGCGAAAATTAAGATTATTGAAATGACAAATAGCAATCGAATAAACGACTGACATCACCTAGTCTGATAGGAATAATGAAATGTGTTTGTCAACGAAAAAGACTACGTTTTAGATACAAGCAACACATATTTTGTTAAGAAATGTGCTCAGTGAATTTGTGTCACGTCAACCAGTGTTTGCAAATTGGAGTTTAGTCTACGCGTGAAGTAAAACAATTTAGAAAGAGTATCGTTCGAACATGGAAATAGACAAACCTAATTTGATTTATATGTTAGTGGGTGTGTGTATAATCAGATTCATATGCATATTCTGCTTTATTATGTTTGTCATGCTGTTCAGTTAACTGAAATAGCATTGAACTGAGTGAAGATGTGAAATGCAAGATGTTGAAAGGTAAACAAATTAAATATATTAATTTAACTCAGTTTAATACATCATTAACACAAGAAGAACACTCAAGTGTGTTTGTTTATATTTAGTCCATTAACTGTAATTCAATACATTGAAAAACTACTGCTATTGATCACAATAAATACTGACTTTACTGTTTACTTTGCATCCTCAGTATGTTTAATGTGAAGTTTAACAAGTTTTTATAAAGAAATATTGTTATGAAGTTCAAGAAGTTGTTTATTTTAATGTCTGTTTTAAGGTTTGTCATTGTGTTATGTGCGCCATTCGCGTAGTCAAAATCAGTCGACAGAATTTTCCTCCCCTCTGACTTTGCCTCAATCAAACCCCTGCATTTGGAGGCTTCCTCTAATTTTGTAAATGTACAATAAAATAATTAACTTTTAATGTTGTCCGGATAGTCTCTCTTTTGATATGTCTGAGATAAAATGAATTGTGTCCAACATTTGTAAAAAGTAAGTATGCTCTCACCATTACAATTCAAGCTCGTTTTTGCTAAAACTCACCACAAAAGCCCCCTTATTGCCTGCTGATAACAGCAGTTGCTAGCCAAGTGGTGTTATTTACACATTATCAATAAAGCAATAAAGATCTATTCGTTTTGTCACACTCGTCATACTACGATGTATGACCCTTGTCGCTTATTGCTACAAACAATGTATTTTTATTCTTTTGTGGCAATTAATGGTTTGGCCAGGAAAAGTGTGAGTAGGTTAACTGACATCACTTGATTATATTTTGTTCTCGTAGCTCATGGACATGAAGATATTTGTGGACACAGACAGTGACATTCGTCTGGCAAGGCGTATGAAGCGTGATATCACAGAGCGAGGCAGGGACGTGGAAGGGGTGCTCAAGCAGTACAACACCTTCGTGAAACCGGCCTTTGACTATTACATCGCCCCAACCATGAGTTACGCTGATATTATCGTCCCCCGTGGGGGAAGCAACAAAGTGGCTATAGATCTGATAGTGCGCCATGTGCATTCTCAACTCAAAATGGTAAGACAGGATACTGCTTTTGGAGAATTAAGAATTGTGCAGTCTAGTTGGAAGGCAAGTGTGGCCCTTGATAAGCCAAATAAGACAGAATACAGGTTTGAAACACCTGCTTGAACAATTTGTTGTTGATAAAATGTACTTATATACGGCAGGTGTAAGGTTGGCTGCAAAATATCGTTTGTTCTCAATTTTCATTTTTGTCAGTACAATAATTTTTTGGGGACTTATTAGTGTGTAAGTGTAATCTGTATAGTGATTTGTTACATATTGGGTGTGCTTTGTGACATCAAGTGTACTTTGTGATGTGAGGTTAATTTGTAACATATCAGGTGAGATTTTTTACTTATTACCATGGAGCTGACATGAGCCTTGGGCGACACCATACCATGAGTTGTGTATGTGTTTTCAGCGAGGTTTCTGTCTGCGACAGAGCCTGGCCAGTGCAGGTAACAACGGTCATCCACTGCCATCATCCCTGAAAGTCATGGAGAACACATCACAGATCAAGGGAATTCACACATTCATTAGGTAGATCAAATAAAAGAGGGGTCAAGGGTTGGCAATATTGACTAGCCATTTTGACCAAGAAGAAATAAATACTAGAGTAAATAGACTTAACTTGCTGTATAACTGCTCCACAGACAAGTTCAAAATGCATTTAAAAAACCCAGGTCAAGTATCTACTATTGGGCTGTGACTTTCTTTAGTGATAGGATTTCCTCCGTTTCTGTAAATCAATGAGTTTGGGCTATCCACTCAAGAGACAAGTGGGTGGCGAGTTGATTTATGAAAACTGTATAGAGAGAGAAATTTCTAGTTTCAAAAGGTTCTTTCATTCACAAACTTAATTAATGTAGTAGCTGGATGTAGCTGAATTGTGGACCAAATGTAGGATGTATGCGTTTATTATGTTGGATATTAATGTCCTTCATGCCTACGGAAATTCTGTCTTCAAAAAGTTGTTGTTGGGATTACCCACGAAATCAAGACAAAATGTCCCACAAATAATAATAATAATAATAATTATCCTCCGCCCGCCATAGGCGGAGGGATATTGTTTTGGCGTTGTCCATCCGTCCGGCACACTTGTGTCCGGAGCAATATTTTGGAAGTGCTTTGGCGGATTTCATTGAAACTTGGTATGAGTATATATATATATATGGATAAGAGGATGATGCACACCAAATGGCATTGTACACCATCTGTTAATAACGGAGTTATGGCCCTTTGAATCTTCCAAAATGCTTTTTTTGTGTCAAATATAACACTTGTGTCCAGAAGCATATTTGCGGGGGATATCAATTCAACAAATTTGCTTGTTTTACATTCATTGATCTTGCTGTGCCATGCCTTTTATTAATTGTTCAATAAATGTGACTTCAGAAATCGTGACACATCTCGTGATGAGTTCATATTCTACTCCAAGAGGCTCATGAGACTGCTGTTTGAATACGCCATGGACCTTCTACCACACAAGGTGAGAGGACCACGACACTCTGCCTTACTTAGGATCATAATGAGCCGCTTTCTTGATGCATGTGCGTTAAGTGTCTTCCCTGTGATTAGCTTGTGCATTTGGCATAGGCTAATCTTGGATGACACTTTCCGCCTTAAGCAGATTTTCGTTTAGAAGAGACTTCTTTTAAACAAAATAATTGGTGATTCCGAAAATGTTGCCCCAGATTAGTCTGGGAAGACTGCACAGGCTAATCTGGGATGAAACTTTTTGCACATGCATTAAACCCAGTTTTCCAAAACGAAGCTCATTATATCTCCGCAATAGAGGTTTGTGAATTGTGATATTTGAGTCACTCTGCTGGTTGGTTTATCAGTCAGTTGGTCAGTTGCATAAAATGCTACAAATTTGTAGAGCGAACTACTTCCATATATCTTAAGGTAGCGCACCTCTAATGGGCACATATCCAAATATAATCTGATTAATTATTTTCTTAATCAGCATCATTTCACTGAACTACATGCAAATTTGTAGGTAGGCTTTTCATGCTTTAAAAAAAATATACCGAGTTTTTCAAAACCACCCCCACGCTCGGCTTTTTCCAGTTTATTTTCACCCCTGGGGTATATAAAAGTTCCATAATTCATTCAAATTTCCAAATATGGGCATGCAGTTGGTGTGTACAGATGCTGTAAAGGTGTTTAAAGTTTAAACAAGATGAAATAAGTACTCTTTTACAGACATTTATTTTTTACAAATTTTTATCTATGGAATAGCGCCATGAAATGTAAGTGATTTCAGCCAAGTAAAAATTGGGTCGGTTAAAAACAAAGTGTCATAAAATTCAAAATAGTATCATTTAAGTTATATTTTAAACTTATTTTTTATAAAAACACTATATACAGCAAAAATACCAAGAAATAGACAGATTTACCGTTTACTTTTTGAAATAAAAATAAAAATGCAACATGCATCATTCGTATTTTCAGCAGTAAATTACCCAATTTAGCCATTACGTTTTAATTTTAAAAATTGAAGGATGTGCATACAATTTTCAACATATTTAACAATAAGCATAGCTTATATGCTATATTAAATCAAATTATGTTAGAAAAGAAATAAAACGCGTTGCAAAAAGTATGCGATGTCGGCAGGATTCGAACCTGCGCTGGAAGATCCCAAAAGATTTCTAGTCCATCGCCTTAACCACTCGGCCACGACTATTTCACTTCAGTCCAATTTTAAATTAGATATCCATAAGTAAACAGGTAAAAAGGCTCGACAATCTTTCAAGAAATAGCGAAATCGTATTTTTCAAATGATAATTGGATTAAAATCAATATTTATAGTGAAAATAATGTATTCTAAATGAATAAGGTAAACACATATCAAAATTAGAAGTTTGAAAAAAATAAAATGCATCTCTCGGAAATAACCGATCATTGAAGATCGGCAATGATCGTAAAATAAATCGCGGGAAATCATTAGAAGTGCGCTACCTTAAATTGAAACATCAATATAGCATTTGAACTGTCTGTCCATCCGTCTGAAAACTTTAACATCAGCCATAACTTTTGCAATGTTGAAGATAGCAACTTGATATTTGGCACGCATGTATGTTGTATCTCATGAAGCTGCACATTTTGAGTGGTGAAAGGTCAATGTCAAGATCATCCTCTAAGGTCAAAGGTCAAAAAACAAAATCCAAGGGAAGTAACAAGCTTTAAAAGGAGATAATTTCTATTTTACACTTCAACACCGTTATTTCGAAGTCGTCGGGACCGTTTAAAAAACTTCGGATTAGCGATAATTCGAAATAAACATTTGACAGAAGACTTCTTTGATTCTGTAAAAAATGAAATGTTGTGGAATTCACATGGTTCTGTTACATGCTTACTGAAAAGCGTATGCTAGTCAGATAGCAATAGATTTCCACTTGTAACAAACGGAGGAATAAAACGATTATTTTTCTTGTTTTTATTTTTGTCTTATGACACAAAATATAAAATATAATGAATAGCACAAATTATCAGACATCAGGGGTTTTTTTTACTAAGAAAGTGACGCCGATATTCGGCGTCTTCCCCTACCAGAATTTTTCCCCTTAAAATACCATTTCCCCTCCTAAAATACAATTTTCACCAAAATATAATAATTTTACCCTCAAAGAAATGTTTTTTTTCTTTTGGGAAGTCGACACTTATCCAATTTGTACCATGTACAACGATCTCGCTCTCTCTCTCTCTCTCCCGACGAACACTCAAATCTGGGAATCCCAGTGATTCTATATATAGCTCTTAAATTACGTCATGGAAACCGGGCAACTAATCATATTAATCATGTGACTATATTACTGGATTCCGGTCTTGTTCGAGACGGGTGTTTCGTCAATTAATTACCGGAAACCAGTCAAATTTTCATACGGGTTATGTGAAAGCCAAGATATAAACGTTTAAACAGAAAAAAGTCTCACAATTGGCGTTCATACACGAACAAAATAAAACATTCGGACTCGGAAAATATTAATTGCGTTGACGCATTTTTTTTAAAATGAATCATCAAAAACAGTTGAAACCCAGCAGGATTCGGAGGTACATGTAATCAACATCGATCAATACTGTGGGATTATTGTGAAAGTGAAAGTAGACAATCGGCAGCTGCCGCACCTTTCCCTTCCAATACTGTGGCAGATCTAGATCGTCAACCCATTCATCATAAAATTGAAATCATAATATTGACATCATTCCCCGGCCCCAGTTGAAAACATTTCCCATTATTAGATCTACACCTGCAACTTTATTTAGGACTTTGACTTTAATATCATACTTGTTCATGTGTTAAAGAACAAAAAGGTCAGAGACATGCCTCTTTTTCTAAAAAAAAACTGAAGTCTGTAGGCGAGTTATAGACATTGAAATGAACAGTTTTTATTTTTCCCCCAAATATGTCTCTTTCGCGCTTGATTTTCCCCTTTTACCCAGCGTCCAGTGTCTTCCCCTTTTTCTAAAAAAAAACCCTGGACATACATACATATTTATACATTTTCGGAAATTAATTGACATTTTTTTAACTAATAACTAAAGCGTTGTCTCTTTGAACACCGGAGTTCGCGCAGACGACAAAGGTGTAATTATCGGCTTTTGAAGAGCCACAACAAAGGTGTGAAATTACGCTCAGTATTTTGCAGTTTTGACTTCGGATTAAAGATTGTTAATAAGGTGTGAATTATAGTGTTGGGACTGACTGAATCACTTTGAATTAACGATTTCTTCGGTTTAACGAAGTTCGGATTAACAATGAAATTTTACATTAAACAAAGAAGAAGCAATATTGGGACCTGAAAAATACTTCGAAATAACGGTGACTTCAGATTATCGGTGTTCGAAATAACGGTGTTGAAGTGTATATCATTTGGCAGGTACAGATCATTTTCTCAAAGGAAGTAATATTTTTTAAAAGGATATAATCATAAACAAATTTTAAGTTCAGGGTCATCCTTCAAGGTCAAAAGTAAAAAAATACAATCCAAGGGAAGTAATAAGCTTTAAAAGGGAGATAATTTCTAAACCTGCCAAATGATAAATTGAAATGTCATTTCAAAGCGGCGCAATAGGGGGCTTTGTGTTTCTGCCAAACACATCTCTCGTCCTGTGATTGATATGTTTCCTATTTAGATTTGGTAAGAGCTTCAGTTTCAAAATATTGATTTTTTTAGTATTTTGGTTGACAACATCTTAACAGCTGCCTTATGGTCATTCGCCCTATATCTCGGCCCATCTTACTGAAGTGGTGTGGGGGTGATTAGTCATTGTTTGCCAAAGCTCCAGTATTCAAATGTTTAAGGCACATGATATGCACTATTGTTTGGAACCTTATAACAAATTTGACAATTGGCTACCTAACAGTCGTGGCCTTCTTAAAAAAACAATTGAAAGAAATAGGCACTGAGGTTCACTAGGTTAAAGTGATATTATGGGCATTTTTCACTATTGAATTGAGCTGAAAAGTATTAACAGGTCAAAAGAGTTAGTTAAAATGTGGTAACTGACCAATTATCTGCAACTCATCTTGCTACCAGTTGTTTATAAAAATATATATGATATTCAATAGTTTACATGACTCACCCAGTCCTCTAAACCGAAATGATCCGTAAAACAAAATTGTGCCTTTGTGTCGTATGAACGAATCTGCACTAAAACTAAATTTAGATTCACATAGTACTTCGAATCATTTCTGTCGTCAGTTGTCAAAACGAAAGCACGCTTGATATTCAAATGCATTTTCTCTTTTCTGGATATTGTTTTAGTATGTTGATGTTGCATTAACAAATATAAGTGTATATGAAGTGAAAACACCAAAAATAAAGAACGGTTGCGATGGACACCTATAAACATAGCATATACTGTTAGATGCCCATAATATCACTCTAATAAAGTTTATTGCTGCCATTTCAGACAGTTATCATTGAAACTCCACAAGGCATTCCATATGAGGGAACAAGACTAGATACAAAAAAGGTAAAGATTATTATGTATTCATACCTTTATGGTACTATCTCTATAAGAATGTTCTCATCTTTTTTTTCATCAATGGAAATAATAACATCAAGCAAAGCATCAATCAAAGTAGTGTACATGTGTAACAAGATAACAAATTTGGTTGTCAGATTTAACAAGCTTATGTTGTGTGTTAGTACTCATTTTATAAAAAAGTTGTTAATAATAACAATAATTGAATAGTTTCATAGCCGAAAATTAAGATACAGAAAAATATTCCCAGAAGTCAGTGCTCCAAAATGTACAGATCCATAAAATCAGCATTTTTTTTCCTTCTGTATAAAGTACAGGAATACGGCACTTTCAAAATAGAAAAAACTACACTGTCAAAACATTAACAATTGAAGGTTTCTAAAAAAAATAATTGCAACATTTAGTTCTTTCCCTATGCAGCTCTATGGCTTGAACCTAAGTTAATATAATATTGACTAATTGACAATAGATTATTTATTTAGTTATCAATTTTATAATATAAAAAATCAATTAACCAATTTCAGGTTTTTTTGCAGACAATTTTTCCACTTGGTCTGGTACCGGTACTTTTCTCGATCGGGCAAAAAAAAGCAAGCTGAAAATATGCATATTGCATCTACATTTGGATAGTCCACTGTATGACGGCTTTGTCTTAATAATTGTGTGTGCTAGTGAAAACCACGTCAAGAAGTGTTGAATACTTGGAGATATTTTGTCAATGAATTTAAATCCATTTCACTTGTTGATATTTTTAATGAAGAATACCATAGTTTAACATTCACCACCAAGTACAAAGATCAGTAGTTAATATTCTGTAGTATAACCCTCTATCAGCAATTAGTAAAATCATCAATTGGCATTTGTTTTCGATCGATACAAAACAAAAGCTCTGAATACATAAAGCAGAACTTATTGCTTCTTTACAAAGATAATTTCAACTGAATAACAAAATTAACCATACAGATGAAAAATTATCTACAATACATGTGTGCATTTTGAAGTTTGTCAAGTCCTTCCCGCCAGAGGTTGCATAAATCTACTTTATATCAGGTACACATGACCAAATGTGCCGAAATAAAGCAAATGTAACGGTCCACTTACTTTTTAACCAGCTGACAGGTTGTATGACCGTCATCCGGTTGTAAAAGCACGCCAATGTGTCAATAGATCAACGCAACTAGAAAGAATTTTGATATTCTACGATTGTCCAAAAAGGTAGAGTCATTAATATTACTATTGGGTGTCCAATAATTAAGAGTTACACCGTATGAATACAGTATTTTAGTTATGCACTGACAACACACAACCTATTATGCAGTGGGTCGAGGTTATGTGTTCCTTGAGCATTCAGAAGATTTGGTATTGAACTGTCCTAAAGATGTAGAGGACATTTTGTATGGCTAATTATCATAATGTGAGATTTTATGAAAAAGATAATCTGGATATTCTCATAAGTGGTGTGTAATTTGTTGCATCTAAACTAGAGCTGCAACGATTCACCAACAGCTCGATTCGATTCGATTTCGATTTCAGACACTCCGATACCGATTTTTTCGATTCGATTCATCTTCAAACCTAGTTTTATCATATATTCACTCTTACGCCTCAAAATTAACATTTCTGTTCAAATGTGATTTCAATACAACACATAAAAAAGAAAAGCAAATTAGGAATTTTAATATAAAAACTTCTGACTAGAATATTGTGTTGATTACACAATAATATAAAAGATAAATAAATAATCATAACAACGTATCTGGAATCAGTTGAATGGTAGTACTATCACTATTATACTTTTACCCAAAACCTCTATAAGCATGTCTACCATTGTGCCATGACAGCATCACCTGTTACCTGTAGGACAAATCACATTCTCTAATAAACTTAACAGAATTCCAACAGAAATAGAACTACTTTTCTGGCTCGCGACTTCAGTTGTTGCACTTGTGCGACCTCTTAGTCTTGCTAAATCAACGTTATGTTTGCGTTTGACATGTTGCATTAGATTAATGGTTGAGCCGGACTTAGCGTACGCCACATCCGTGAAGCACAGTTTACAATTTGCTTTATCGGTAGGGCTACCATCCCGAAACCCAAAATACTGCCACACTTTTGATTTTAGCTTCTTAGGCGCATCTGATAATTTCAATTTGTCGGCAACAACTTGTTCAGCCATTTTGACGCTTTTTGCCGAAAGTAGACCGTAATGCGCTTATTGATTGGATGACTAAAGTAATAAGCAACCAATCGCGCGCGTCGTAATTACAGGTAAAGATAAAACCTTCACCTTCCCGTATCAATAGTCAGAATACAGCGTTCTTTACGTATCTATGTATATATATGTATATATGTTAAAGAATCGAATCGAATTTGGTAGGTTTGGTATCGTAATCGAATCGAAGCATTTCGAATCGATTTTCGATGAATCGGATCGAATCGTTGCAGCTCTAATCTAAACTGGTATTTACTGGTGTAACGGATCAATGTCTTTGTTGGCCAATAATAAACATAAAAATAGTCAAATACATTATGAAGCCTTAAACAAACAATAACTATATTAAAGACCAACAATAAACTTTGTAACGAAATTTAAAAGAAAATTGAGTTTTATAAAGAAATTTATGTAAATTGAATCAAAAATAAAATAAATGTATAAATATTGAATGCATACACACATTAAGTAGTATTTTCTTATTAACTCATTACAAATTATTATTAAGCCATAATTTTTCTTTAATTATAATAGTTTTATCATCACATTCTTACTATTGATGGAAAGTACGAAAAATGCTTTCAGAAAATGTCATCAAGTTCAACCTCCACTGTATTGTGGAGTTTAGACTTCCGTGTTCATTCCTCTCAGCCAATTGACCAGCTGGTGTTGGAAATTGGTCAGAACAGACTGTTTGCTTGGTAACTTTACCTTTCATTTTCTGAAAGCATTTTTCGTACTTTTCATCAATTTGAGTGAGAAAGTTTTCTTGTATGAATATGATGATAAATGTATGAAGATCAATGTGCTTAAAAATTTTATAAACACAAACATATGCCATTTTTAAGAAGTGTTAAGTATTCAGTTTATTATGGAACAGAGGTTTCACTGGGCACTGTTCAGATTTAATTATAAAAGCCAATGGACAAGTGAATTTAAATTTAGATTGAATGCATTACAAGCTAAAGCAATTACCCATCTGCGATATATTGGATTCTGCATTTTGACGTTGTGCATTATATTGGATTTACAGTGTAACGTATTATCCAGTTGCCCATGGTTTTATTTGCTGTAAGTTGCAACTTATTAATACCTATGTTTCAAGTAATTTCATTATGAAGCTGCTTTTATAGGTCTTATTAAACCTTAATTAAAGTGTATGAGCTAATCATGTAATGACTCTATAAGTAGTGTGTATAGAGTTTTGAATTGCAAGCTTGGAAAGTGCACCTATTCATAAACAAAATTTATTTGAAGGGTGTTATCAATTAAAAGAATTTTCTTGTTGTTCCCTACCAGTTTCACCTCCCTCTGTACGTCAGTCCGTCAGTCTGTCACACTTTTCTGGATCCTGCGATAACTTTTAAAGTTCTTCATATTTTTTTATGAAACTTGAAATATGGACAGATGGCAATATGGAGATTATGCACGTCATTTCATTTTGTTCCTAGGTCAAAAATTCTATGGGAATAAATAAAAAAATTATTCTGACAATGGTAGAGACGGACATATATTGCTTGGCAATAATCTTGTTTATATTAAAATGTGTGGTCTTGCGTCATTTTGAAGAGTATTTTATCAAGATTATGATGTTTTTACATGGCACATACAACTGAAAAACACTACAATGTCAAGATCGTGTAATGTTCTACAAAATGCTTATGAATAGGTACAAATTAATTATTTTTATGCCCCCCTTCGAAGAAGAGGGGGTATATTGCTTTGCACATGTCGGTCGGTCGGTCCGTCGGTCCGTCCACCAGGTGGTTTCCGGATGATAACTCAAGAAGGCTTGGGCCTAGGATCATGAAACTTCATAGGTACATTGATCATGACTCGCAGATGACCCCTATTGATTTTGAGGTCACTAGGTCAAAGGTCAAGGTCACAGTGACCCGAAATAGTAAAATGGTTTCCGGATGATAACTCAAGAACGCATACGCCTAGGGTCATAAAACTTCATAGGTAGATTGATCATGACTTGCAGATGACCTCTATTGATTTTCAGGTCACTAGGTCAAAGGTCAAGGTCATGGTGACCCGAAATAGTAAAATGGTTTCCGGATGATAACTCAAGAACGCATACTCCTAGGATCACGAAACTTCAACGTTAGATAGATCATGACTCGCAGATGACCCCTATTGATTTTTAGGTCAAAGGTCAAGGTCACGGTGACCCGAAATAGTAAAATGGTTTTCGGATGATAACTCAAGAACGCATACGCCTAGGATCATGAAACTTCATAGATAGATTGATCATGACTCGTAGATGACCCCTATTGATTTTGTTGTCACAAGGTCAAAGGTCAAGGTCACGGTGACCTGAAATAGTAAAATGATTTTTCGGATGATAACTCAAGAATGCATACGCCTAGGATCATGAAACTTCATAGGTAGATTGATCATGACTCGCAGATGACCCCTATTGATTTTGAGGTCACTAGGTCAAAGGTCAAGGTCACGGTGACCCTAAATAGTAAAATGGTTTCCGGATGATAACTCAAGAACGCATACGCCTAGGATCATGAAACTTCATTGTTAGATAGATCACAGGGGTGTCAATTTTCCGGATTATTCCGGAAATCCGGATTTGAGCCGTCCAGGGTTGATTTTGAGGTGAATATAAATCCGATGAGTTTGTTTAAGGGGGGTGGGGTAGGGACAAAATTCTTTTAGTGCGGGATCATTTCAGAAGAATATTGTTATAGCATCGTCGGCATTCCGGACATTTGCGCTTGGTACCGATTTTATTTATTGATTTCTGATTGGTAAGCGGCTGGCACTGACATGAGCAGTAACTGACAAAGTAAAGCACTGTAATATCATATTTTAAAACAATATGTTAATCAAATTATATATTGACTGCGTATTTGCTAGGTTACTGGTTACTGGTTTACATTTTCTGCAGTCAAACGATATGCATATTTTATTTCATTTGCAAATGATGTATCGGGACATGTTTTCGGACAGTCGTTTTCGGATACGGTATGGTTTGTCGATTTTAATTTAATTTTGAAGTTCTTAATATCATTTGTTTAGAATGACAAATACACATGGTGTTACGGATGGTTTGGTTTGTAATATTTCGCATTATACTCACCAGAAATTGCACCTAGAAGGACTATAAAAAAAAGAACAATAAGCTAGGTCTCCGGGGGGGGGGGGGGGGCGGGGGGGGGGGGGGGGGGGGGGGGGGGGGGGGGGGGGGGCCTCTCTTCCCTTTATCCTACGGCCTCAGACTCTCGGCTTAATTTTCCAGATTTCAAATTTGGGACAATTGACACCCCTGAGATCATGACTCGCAGATGACCCCTATTGATTTTGAGGTCACTAGGCCAAAGGTCAAGGTGACCCGAAATAGTAAAATGGTTTTCGGATGATAACTCAAGAATGCATACGCCTAGGATCATGAATCTTCATAGGTACATTGATCATGACTCGCAGATGACCCTATTGATTTTCAGTTCACTAGGTCAAAGGTCAAGGTCACAGTGACAAAAAACGTATTCACACAATGGCTGCCACTACAACGGACAGTCCATATGGGGGGCATGCATGTTTTACAAACAGCCTTTGTTTTGTCATAATTAAACATTCAAAGTTATAAATATGTTTAAGTTTTTAAGAACAACAATTATATTTTTAAATTTTATTTGAACTTTGTAAAAAGTTTTCACTTTTTTTCCCAGCTTGATTGCTTTTAAAGCCTAAGGTTTATTAAAATGTCCATTTAATGGGTGTAACCAATACTTGGTTTCTTAAGAATGCTCCCACAGTGGGGATTGAACTCATGACCTCTTGGTCCCAAGGTGGGAACCATATCCACTACACTACTGCGAGAAATCAATTAAAAAATCACTTAAGTCTCTTAAGTACTCAACAGATATTTTGAGAGCTAATTCCAACCACCTGTGGAGCATTTTCTTGACAAATTAGGTTCCTTCTTGTGTAATTATTAACTTACAGTTAATTGATTAAATACATGATAAAGCCTTTTACAATCAAATACTTAATCATTTTATACGGATACATAATTAAGTTGAAATCGGGCTCGCAAGATAATTAAGTATTGACAAAAGTAAGCTAGAAATAAATTTAATCACAAAATCACACAATTATTATACAGCCTTAAACAATAAAGAATTTAATGTTGAATATTAAGAATACATAATATATTTAAAATCAATCTGGCAACAAAATCAAGTATAAACAAAATGTAAGCAAAAAATTAAATGAAATCACAAAACGACAAATATCCTTGAATGCATACATTCTGATAAAGACAATAGTCATAATCAGTTGATTAAGTAATTTAGTGACTTGAATGAAAATCTTTTCATCCTAGTGCATCTAATTCTCATTCTCATAAGCAGCTTACTGTCCACCAAAATTTACCTTACACTGACCTGGTTTCACGAATGTATTTAAAAAAACACTTTAGGTTTAATGTATTAGTTCCCATGCTGGAATTGATCACATTAGAAATAAAAATCCCTTTCATTTCTGTTTTACTTATGGAAAAAATACTTTAAGTTGTAGGAAATGAAATAAAATCATTCATTCATACATTATGTTATCATACAATAAACAAATCAAAACAAGAATTGGAAGCATAATCATGTAAAAATATGGCAACATCAAATGTATTGTCACATGGTTACACAAAAAGGAACAGTATGAAGCAATACATGCATGCACTAACTTGCAGTAACTTGCATTACAGACACTGGACCCCCAGTCTTTCATCCATGTGTGGGGAGGGACTCCCTGTGCTCTTGCACTTTGTCCCCCAGTATCGCCTCCATATTTGCTCAATGTTGATTAAATCACTCTCTCTATAAAACTGGTAAGTATCATTTGACATCTTTATCATGTGATACTCTTCGTTGATATTTGGGTTGTTTCTATAGTAACGCATCATGGCAGAGTTTGGGTCTGCAATATGATCATCCATGTTGTCAACAACTTGGAAATCTGGGGCTTCGCAACTAGTGTCTTTTCCAGCTCTCATGTTATATGTGATGTCTCCAAAAATTAACTGAGGCGGCGATTGTTCAACGAAGTGGAACATGAAGGTGACGTGGCCAGCTGGTGAACGCACTTTGTCCGAACAGACTGCTTGCTTGATCAGTGTACCATTCATCTTAGTAAAGCATTCTTCAAACTGCCCATCAGTTTGAATGAGGAAGTTTTTGTGTGTTATATCATATTTGATGTTAACTCTTCTATCTGTATTTGAATGTTGCAAATCATAAATTGATAAAAGTCTGATAAAATTTATGTTCTCTCTTGAAATATTTGTTTCATATTCTAGATAGGGATGGCTGAAATAAATGCTGACATTTGTAAAGTACCTTCTGTCATCATATTCGCCTTTCAAAATATTGTGGGGCACCTTGGCTTCGAAAGTTCCATCTTCATTCTTATCAATCTGTGTTTCATAAAGGAGCAAAATGGCAAGAAATATTTGAATGTAAACACAACAGTTTTTATAAAAAAGATCCATCCAAGGCTTTTTCTCTTTCCTTAATTTTGACATTATCCACCAGGATATGGTTAAACGTATTGTGGCAGACGCTATGCTGATGTTGGATTTCCATATTTGAAAATAACTGATGGCTTGCTCCCTGCATTGGACTATGTTTAGGTTTATTATCAAGAGTGAAATGTCAGTATACAATAATATTAAAGTTCTATGAACATCATATTTTGGTTTTTCTGCCTCTTTGTCCAGTGGAATGTCAGTATCCAATAATATTAAAGTTCTATGAGCATCATTATTTTGTGTCTCTTCCTCTTTGTCCGTTAATAATGCCTTTTTTAAGCATTCATGTTCCTCACTGCCAATGATCTCTCGCCAGTCCATAATACCCTTAGGAACAACTGCAAATGAACCAATTATTGTAAATGCAAGCATTAAATATATGAATATATTTCCTGGAGGACCAAACACCAGGCCTTCCTCAGCAGCAGAAACGTTGTAATATAGCCACCAATCACTTGCAACACTAGCAAGATTGAGGAGAAGAAAGGCAGTAAATCTTACTCTCTTGCCGCCCTTACTATTGTAGAGATCTTTCAACTTCTTAGAGCAAGGCATCTTTTTTCTGATGTTCTTCGTTTTTTCAAATATTGCACTAAATCTGAAATGTAAAAACAATTATGTTGATAATATGAACCTGTAAGTACATCTAACATTTAATTCAGGAATTTAAGAATTTTCCATTGTAATTCGCCATGCGTTTTTAAGGAACCTTTTCACATTTTGGTAAATTTACAAATTGAAAAAATAGTTTAAGATTTGCAAATTTTCATTGTAGTTATTATATTTGCTAAAATATGTAAAATATAGAGTTCTGTTGTGATCGTAATATTTTGTGACAATACAAGGATTGCTTATGTAAAGTATAAAATACACAACACACTATATGGGTAAGGATGGCAGAGTGTTTTAAGCACTAGATGTTTACTCCAAGGCTCAGTGGTTCCAGCCCAGTTCATGTTTTTTTGTTTTTGTTTACATTTATTTATTTAAATCATTTAATGACAAACTTAACTAGAAATGGCGCGGCAGAGGCCGACGCGTATCCCCACGCCGAATGTTTGACCTAGGTGTGCCCCAGGGTTGGTAATGGGGCCATGCATAGCTGAGATTGACCGTATTGTCATAAGAGAAGTTCATCATCAATTAGAAGTGAATTGGTGTAGAAATGAAGAAGTTATAGTAAAAGGCAATTTTGGGTGGGTGTGACATATGTGGGCAGGGCGCCCCAGGGTTGGTAATTGTGCCATGCATAGTTGAGATTGACCGTATTGTCATAAGAGAAGTTCAGTATCAATTTGAAGTGAATCGGTGTAGAAATGAAGAAATTATAGTAAAAGGCAATTTTGGGCGGGTGTGGTCTATGTGGGCGGGGCCCCAGGGTTGGTAATGGGGCCATGCATAGTTGAGATTGACCGTATTGTCATAAGAGAGGTTCAGTATCAATTTGAAGTGAATCGGTGTAGAAATGAAGAAATTATAGTAAAAGGCAATTTTGGGTGGGTGTGGTCTATGTGGGCGGGGGCCCCAGGGTTGGTAATGGGGCCATGCATAGTTGAGATTGACTGTATTGTCATAAGAGAAGTTCAATATCAATTTGAAGTGAATCGGTGTAGAAATGAAGAAATTATAGTAAAGGCAATTTTGGGGTGGGTGTGGTCTATGTGGGCGGGGCCCCAGGGTTGGTTATGGGGCCATGCATAGTTGAGATTGACCCTAATGTCATAAGAGAAGTTCAGTATCAATTTGAAGTGAATCCGTGTAGAAATGAAAAAATTATAGTAAATGGAATCTTTGGTGGGTGTGGCCTATGTGGGCGGGCGCCCCAGGGTTGGGATTGGGGCCATGCATAGTTGAGATTGACCCTAATGTCATAACAAAAGTTCAGTATCAATTTGAAGTGAATCCGTGTAGAAATGAAAAAATTATAGTAAATGGAAATTTTTGGTGGGTGTGGCCTATGTGGGCGGGGAGCCCCAGGGTTGGGAATGGGGCCATGCATGGTTGAGATTGACCGTATTGTCATAAGAGAGGTCCAGTATCAATTTGAAGTGAATCGGTGTAGAAATAAAGAAGTAAATGTAAAATAACCTAAAAAAATGAGTGATAATTTCTGACGCGGCCCCACCCCAACCGCTATAACTTTTGACCCAGGGGTCAGATCAAAATTCCAAATAGTGCAGGGTCGCACATATGCTCATAGCTACCATGTGTGTAAGTTTCAAGGTTCTAGTGCTTTTAGTGTAGGAGGAGATAGTGGCCAGGACGGACGGACAGACAGACAGACAGACGGACGGCGGAGATAACCACAATATCCCCACCTTTTTTCAAAAAGCGTGGGGATAAATACATGCAGAAATTTGTGAAAAGGTCCCTTTTATCTGCTTGCCCTGTTTTAAGCTCTTCTGAGCACAATGTGCTCATGGTGAGCTTTTGGGATTGCCTTTTTGTCTGTTGACCGTGGTCAACAGTTGTCTTTTTAATACTCAATGCCACATTTATTGTCCGATCTTCATTAAACTTAGAAGATTTGTCCCAATTATATCTTGGCCATGTTGGAAACTTGGTCATGTGAGGTCAAAAACTAGGTCACTAAGTCAAATTAAAGAAAAAGCTCTTTAGAAGTCACATGTTAAGTCCAATGAAAATTTTGTTTAAACATTTGTCCAAATGATATCTCAACTGATTTGGAAAACGGTCTCTGTTCGTTGAAAATCATGGCCCCCAGGGAGCGGAGCAGTTTTCTTTATATGGTTATAGTAAAACCTTGTTCACCCTCTAGAAGTCAGATTAATAATCCAGTCTTCATGAAACTTGGTCAGAACATTTTGTCTACTGAATATTTAAACTAAGGTAAGTGACATTTTGTAATTTCATCCCCCACCAAAAGCAGAGGGATATAGAATTGGTGTTGTCTGTCAGTTTGTCAGTCCATTCGTTCGTCTATCACAAACTTTGCAGGGCTACATCTCAGAAACTACATAAGATATTAACATAAAACCATGGGTGTATAGTTGTAAATGTGGAGAAGTGCCATGCACAAGAACTATAACCCTACACTATCTAAAATAAGAGTTATGGCCCCTTGTTTTATATTTATTTGTGTGATGTAACTTTTCAGGGTTTCATCACAGATGTATTGGTGTATAAATATCAATGATGAGAATTGTCATGCTTAAGAACCATGACCCTACACTTTTAAGCTCACCTGATTGCTCAGGTGAGCTTTTGTGACCGGTCTTTGTCCGTCGTATGTCCGTCCTTCCGTTAACATTTGCTGGTAAACACTCTAGAGGCCACATTTCTTGTCCCATCTTCATGAAACTTGGTCAGAAGCTTTGTCCCAGTTAAATCTCGGCCGAGTTCGAAACTGGGTTGTGCCAGGTAGAAAACTAGGTCACTAGGTCAAAAATAAGAAAAACCTTGTAAACATTGTAGAAGTCACATTTCATGCCCAATCTTCATGTAACTTAATGAAAAGAATAGAATATTTATAATAACGCAAGTATAAAATCACAGATAATCTTGAATTAAATGTAATTGTTGGGTAACTGTTATATAACGCATAACAAAATCCTTTTTGGCATCTTTACAGACATAGTGCAGTTACAAACAAACGCCCAATAGTTTTTTCTGTCAGTGCAAGATTGAGAAAATTTATCAGTGTTGTTCAACTCTGGTAGATTCTTCTTTCGTACCGAGGCACCCTCTGTTAGCAATCACGCGGATTTTTTTACTATTAATGGTAGCTGATTTAAAGGTATATTTTCTTTTCTCTTTGGTTTTCTTTTCAACAGTGCACATTTGGGATTGTCATTCGTGTAATAGATTTCAATAACATGTAGCAGTATGGATCATTCCACTTGGTTTTCTCAATCACATTGCAATGCAGTAAGATGTACAGGTCCAAAAAAATTTGTACCAAATTTTTTTCATACCTGAATTGTTTTTCATACCCAAATTTTTTTGGTAGGCCACATTTTTTTTTCTTTTTTTTCTTACCCATTTTTTTGTACCCAAATTTTGTTTGGCATAATTTTTTCGTACCCAAATTTTTGTTTTCATTTTTTTTTGTACCTAAAATGTTCACCATTCATACAATAGTCAAAATATGGTTAAGAATACTAATACAACCATGCAAATAAATATGTGTGATAAACCTGGGACATCCTTCATAAATTTGGTGTACATAAAGACAGTAGATTGCATTCAGTTTAATAAACCTATTGTTTCTATGTCACAATAACTGTACATATACTAATGCACTGTAGAGCCTTATCTTTGATATTTACTGATAAGCCAAGTTAACCTACTGTGTTTTGGTGTATTGATTGAAATGTGCAATCAAACTGTTTCCATGGCAACTTTGACTTCAGGAGAATGCACTGGTTTACCTGTACATATGTAGTGCAGTTTATAATGACCATCCATAAAGGAGACATAATGTTGATAATGTTGATTCCTGCATCTCTTTCACTATAGGGTGTCATTATTTTGCATTTAAATGTGTTTATACTTTGTTTGTGAACATACTGTAATTTCTTTCTTTATGAGTGGTGTTTTGGGGATGTTAATGTCTCAACTGCCAGTAACTAATTAATAACACAAGTCTGTCATCTGATAACCGATATATGTCATGTTTATACTCAAAATGAAGCATTTTGTTAGAGGAACATTGATGTGCTTATTGTTGTTTTTTATTTTGACTCTTATTTTTATACATGAATTTGAGTTAATTGTCATGTTTCCTTTGTCTAAGCTGAGGAGTCACAGAGGGAGGGGCTGAAATGTCTTGTCTTAGATCCTTATCTGTCAATCACAATCTGAACACTCATCAAAGATCAGGCAACAGCCAATTAAAGTTGAGATAAGCCCAGAAAAGATGTATTGAAGGATATTATTTGATGTTGACTATTGGCCAATGTCTTTCTAGCCTGAAGGTGTATAAAACATGCTGCTCAGGGCTTATCAGCATTCTGAAACCTAAATTTAGTATGCTTAAAGAATCTGTATCACTGGTAATTATAATTTTGGACATTGAAAATTTGCCAACATTTAGGATAGTTTATTAAAGACTGTAAATACTGTGTACTTTAACTATTGGGAACAAAGCTGTTAGTCCAAGAAAAATAAAGGTTCCTGGCTATCTGAATTAAAAAAGCCAGTGGTGTCTGCAACCTGAGGATTACACCAAGAGAACTCAGTAAACTCAGACCAAGCACTGGGTTTACGACATATCGGCGCCAAAAGTGGGATGACCACAGAAAGGAATCTGTTCAACAAAGAAGACTTTTTGGAGGTGAATTTTTTATCTTTACTTCTTTCTTCCTTTGCAATTACAACACTCTATCAACACAAGAGTCACTAAAACCAACATCACATACATTATCAGTTACAACTTACTTGTTCTAAATTATGGAAACGGTGTGAGTGAAAATGAGTGAAAGATAGTTAGGGGCGATAGCTGCATGCTTTAGGTACAGTGTATATATTTAATTGTTTGCAATAAGTTTTAATCTAAAAGTTACTATAATCAAACGTTCTCTTTACAGACACAGATCACCCTGCGGGGTCCTGTGGTTAGTTTTAAGGCCTGCATTAAGTTGTAGAATTAGCAAGTAAATTTTCCAAATGTCCTTAGGGAGACTACTAACATAAAATACTAACCTCCTTCGTGGATGACTCTCCCACAACGTAGTGATAGAAATTCTCTCTAGAGCATGCAATAACTTTAATTGGCTTGCAAAGGGTGTGAGTGAAATGAGTGAAAGATAGAAAGGAGTGATAGCTGAATGCGTTAGGTATAGTGTATTTATTTAATTGTTTTCGATAACTTTTAATTTTAAAGATACTATAATCAAACATTCTCTTTACAGACACAGATCACCCTGCGGGGTCCTGTGGTTAGTTTTAAGGCATGGGATGGGTTGATTTTGTTAAGTTTATAGCTTGATACACTTGCATAATTAGCCAGTCAATTTTCCAAATCTCCTTAGGGAGACTACTAACATAAAATACTAACCTCCTTCGTGGATGACTCTCCCACAACGTAGTGATAGACATTCTCTCTTAGGGCATGCAATAAGTTTTATTGGCTAATATTTAGCCGCATGTGTTAAGTTGTAGAAATAGCCAGTTAATTTTCCAAATCTCCTTAGGGAGGCTACTAACAAAAAATACTAACCTCCTTCGTGGATGACTCTCCCACAACGTAGTGATAGACATTCTCTCTAGGGCATGCAATAAGTTTTATTGGCTAATATTTAGCTGCATGTGTTAAGTTGTAGAAATAGCCAGTCAATTTTCCAAATCTCCTTTGGGAGAATACTAACATAAAATACTAACCTCCTTCGTGGATGACTCTCCCACAACGTAGTGATAGAAATTCCCTCTAGGGCATGCAATAACTTTAATTGGCTTGCAAACAGTGTGAGTGAAATGAGTGAAAGATAGAAAGGAGTGATAGCTGCATGCGTTAGGTATCATGAAACTTCATAGGTAGATTGTTCATGACTCGCAGATGACCCTTTGATTTTGAGGTCACTAGGTCATGGTCACGTTGACCCCAAATAGTTAAATGGTTTTGGGATGGTGACTCAAGAACGCATATGTCTAGGATCATGAAACTTCATAGGTAGATTGATCATGACTCGCAAATGACCCCTATTGATTTTGAGGTCACTAGGTCAAAGGTACATGTAAAGGTAACGGTGACCCAAAATAGTAAAATGGTTTTCGGATGATAACTCAAGAACGCATATGCCTAGGATCATGTAACTTCATAGGTAGATTGATCATGACTCGCAGATGTCCCCTATTGATTTCGAGGTCACTTTGTCAAAGGTCAAGGTCATGGTGACCCAAAATAGTAAAATGGTTTCCGGATGATAACTCAAGAACGCTTATGCTTAGGATCATGACACTTCATAGGTACATTGATCATGACTCGCAGATGACCCCTTTTGACTTTCAGTTCACTAGGTCAAAGGTCAAGGTCACGGTGACCCAGACACAGTAAAATGGTTTTCAGATGATAAATCAAGGAAGCTTACGCCTAGGATCATGATACATCATAGTAGCATTGATCATGACTCCCAGATGACCCCTATTGATTTTTAGGTCAAAGGTCAAGGTCACAATGACTCGACACAGTATTTTTTTTTCCGCATGATGTCTCAAGAATACTCATAGGCCTACGATCATGAAACTGAATAGGTACATTGATCATGACTGGCAGATGACCCCTTTTGATTTTCAGATCACTAGGTCAACGGTCAAAGTCACAGTGACATAAAACGTATTCACACAATGGCTGCCACTACCATGGACAGCCCATCTGGGGGGCATGCATGTTTTACAAACAGCCCTTGTCTTTGTAACTGTTGATCGTATAAACTTTATATTGTGTATGCATGTGATTTGCAGACAGCCTCTTATTTTCGATGGTTACATTTCAAGGTCAAGTTTTTCTGCAACAGTCATTGCTTAAAATTGGTCATTTACTTTAAATTGGCTGCACTTTTGTCACTATTGTACATAGCAACTTGATACTGTGTATGCATATAAATTTCTTAAATCCTCTGATTTCAGGCAAGAGGGAATACCTCCACTTTCTGCTCGGGAATAAAGGCATCCACAGCTACAACGGAAACATGCGTCATGTGTGCCATCTGTGTAACAGGGAGTTTAGCACGGAAAAACTCCTCATCAATCACAAGTGTTCGTACTTTACAGTGTGTGGCAAACTTTTCAGTACATATCAAAGATATCAGAGCCATAAATGCACTACAGTTGTACCTACTTATGCATCCACTGTGTCCAGGAATAAACAAAGTGACAAGGAACTAATTCAAGAAATAGTGATTCCTGGATGCTATATATCAGATGATATAATGATCAAAGTGTTACACTTATTGGCACAACAATGGCCGGAAGTGATCATTGGATTTCGATTGCCAACAGAAGTAGAAGTTCTACGGAGAGGAGTATCCACAGCAGACATGTTGTTAGTGCCCTTGAATAAACACAGTGTTAACATACACTACCTTGATAATCACTGGATGGCATCATGGTAAGACCCATGCGATCTTACTATTAAAATATATGACTCGATACAGGACAACAACAGATTAATGAGACTGCTACCAATTCTGCGAACACTATATGACATTAAGGTTTACACCCCAAGATACGTTGCTGTAAGCCAACAACAGGAAGCTTCATGTGGGGCATTTGCAGCAGCTTTTGCAGTGTGTTGTGCAGAACATAAACCTCCAGAAAGCTTCAGCTTTAAATCAGACTTGGAAATGCGACAACATTTGAAACAGTGCATCATTGATAGTAAAATGACAATGTTTCCCTCTCAGCCAAGGGCAATGAGCACTCATGTTACACTTGAAACTAAGTCACTTATGAACATTTTAGATGAAATGGAAAGGCAAAAACAATTTCGGCATGAAAAAGCAAACTCTTTATCACGAGGATGTGAAACAAAAGATCGGGTTGTAAATGTAAGGAAACAAGTAAAGGAGGCGGCTAAAAGGAGATGTGAAGATGAACTTATTAGAAATGAGAGACTAAAAGGCCAAAAGGAAAGACAGAAAAATATCAGAGAACAGGAATCTGACATGGAAAAGAAGAGGAGAAATCAGTTAGATCAGGAACGACACAAGAGAAAGAGAGAAAAGGAATCTGACATGGAAAAGACACGGAGAAATCAGTTAGATCAGGAACGACACAAGAGAAAGAGAGAAAAGGAATCTGACATGGAAAAGAAACGGAGCAATAAGTTAGATCAAAACAACACAAGAGAAAGAGAGAAAAGGAATCTGACATGGAAAAGAAATGGAGAAATCAGTTAGATCAGGAACGACACAAGAGAAAGAGAGAAAAGGAATCTGACATGGAAAAGAAACGGAGAAATCAGTTAGATCAGGAATGACACAAGAGAAAGAGAGAAAAGGAATCTGACATAGAAAAGAAACGGAGAAATCAGTTAGATCAAAAACAACACAAGAGAAAGAGAGAAAAGGCATCTGACAAGGAAAAGAAGAGGAGAAATCATTTAGAACAGGAACTTATGAAGAGGAAGAGAGAAAAGGCATCTGACATGGAAAAGAAGAGGAGAAATCATTTAGAACAGGAACGTCTGAAGAGGAAGAAAGAAAAGGCATCTGACATGGAAAAAAAGGGCAGAAGTCTGTTAGAACGGGAACGACTGAAGAAAAGAACGGGAACGACTGAAGAAAAACAGAGAAAAGGAATCTCAAACCGAAAAGAAAAGAAAGTAGATTATTGATAAGGCATTACATGCAGAAACAAGACACCCAAAGTCTATTGATTAGGCAAACAAACAGTTCTTGAAGGAGATACAGAAAAGCCCAGATTATACGTGCACAGTGTGTCATAGAATGATGTATAAGGAAAATGTTATTCAGTTTAGGCCCAGCAGCTTCAAAAATTCCAACTTGGCAGATTTCTGCAGAACTAACCTCAAAACTGTGTCAGATAAAGTGTGGCTATGTACAACCTGCCAGAGACACTTAAAAAAAGGATCAACTCCACCACAAGCCCAAGTGAACAAGATGGAATTGCCAGAACAGCCCTCCATTGTAGATGAACTTACTGATTTTGAAGCCAGATTGGTTGCCAAGAGGATAACCTTTATGAAAATTACTGCTTCACCAAGAGGAAAACAACAGGGTATCATAGGTTCAGTGGTCAATGTGCCATCAGATGTTGATGAGACATGAAACATTCTGCCAAGAACTCCAATATCGGCTGGTATCATCCCTGTCAAACTGAAAAGGAAGCAAGAGTACAAAAGTCATGTCTATTTTGAACATGTTAGGCCAAATGTTGTCCATGAAGCATTACAGTGGTTGAAAGAAAACAATCACCACTATGCAGAAGTGATTGATGCCTCTGACAAGTGGGAAGAGACTTTTACTATGGAGGACAGTGAACTTTGGAATCACCTCACTCAACCTAAAACAGACAATAGGGTATCTGAAGCTGTCAACAACATAGAAAATGATGATATGAATGAAAATGCAGATACATTTCATGATCATAACCAACTACTTGAAGCAAATACTGACCATCCACTTGATACCTGCATACAAGTCAGCGACATAGCTTTAGATGTGAGCAAAGCCATTAGTATCTCTCCAGGAGCAGGGAATACACCAGTTGGGCTCATGACAGATTCAGGTTGTGAAGAATTATCCTTTCCAAAACTATTTCCAACGGGCAAATTCGGCTTTGACACACAAAGAGAAACCAACATCACACCAAATAAATACTTCAATGCCAGAATCTTGAATCATACAGGGAAGTTTGCAAGCAGTACAGAGTATCTTTTTTTCTCCCAATACATTACAGAGTACAAACAAGTCTGGGACAATATTTCAATTGCTCTGAGAAAGACTTACAGTCGCACTGAGTCGGGCCAGTGTCTTACTTCAAGCATGGTTCAAAATACAGAAACACTTGCCTCATTCATAAAAAAAGATCATGCATATCAGTTCCTACAGACAGTGAGAGGTTCCCCTCCATACTGGCAAAAGGCAATGTACAAGCTTCTAGCTGCTGTGAAACAATTTGGAATCTTTACTTTTTTTGTCACACTGTCATCAGCTGACTTGAAGTGGCATGATACCCTGCAGGCCATTTCCAGGCAACAAGGCAGACCTCTGACTGATGATGAAGTTGACCGCCTGACCAACGAGGAGAAGACCAACCTATTGAGATCCAACCCTGTGACTGCAGCCCGACACTTTGACCACAGGCTGCAGAGCTTCTTTAGGTTGTTTTTACTCTCACCTGCACAGCCTTTAGGGAAAATAACCCACTACTCATATCGCATTGAGTTCCAACAGAGGGGCTCTCCTCATGCCCACATTGTTTTTTTGGGTTGAAAACTGGCCATCTCCCAATGATGAAGATGATGTCATTTTTGACTTCATTGATCGTTTTGTCACATGCAAAATTCCAGATGAAGAAGAGGATCCAGAACTGCACAAGCTGGTAACAACAGTGCAACAGCATCACCACACTGCAACATGCAGGAAAAAAGGGACTGTATGTAGGTTCAATTTCCGTAAACTACCATCAAAAACAACTAATTGCTAGAAAATTGGATATTGAAGACCTTGAAGAAGCAAAAAATATACAAGAAAAGAACAAGAAAATTCTAATAAAGGTTCATTAACAACTTGAGGACAAAAACACAACCCTCTCATCCGTGGAGGAGCTAGTGGAAATACTGGGCGTTTCTATGGAAGACTATACCAGTGCTTTGAAAATGTCAAGTAGAGGATCTTCTGTAGTACTGCAACGTGCACCAGCTGAGATCCACACCAACTTCTACAATGAACACTTACTTAGAGCATGGGGTGCCAACATTGACGTTCAGTTTTGCTTAGACCCCTATGCTTGCATTATGTACATGGTGGCATATATCACTAAGGACGAGCGTGAAATGAGTCAGATCCTACATTCTGTGTCTAAGGAAAGCGCAGGTTTTGGTTGGAAGCAGAACTTGAAGAATTGTGCTAAAGCATTTTAAAATGCTCGAGAGATAAGTGCCCAAGAGGCAGTGTACAGACTATTGAGTTTTCCTCTCTTTAAGTGCAATTTTAGAACAGTTTTTGTGCCTGCTGACTTACCACAGAATCGGGTTGTCTTCCTGAAACCTCTCTCACTCATCAATGCCATGGATAATGATGAAAATGACATCTTCCAGAATAGCATCGTTGACAAATATGCCCTTAGACCATCATCACTGGCTAACACCTGCCTCGCCTTCTTTGCAGTGTGGTTTGTTACCATGTACAATAAGGGAACAGATAGGAATGATGAAAGTGACCAAGAGCCAAAAGGCAAAGCATCAGAGACAATAACTCTTAAAGATGAAGCAGGCTACATGAAAAAGCATCTAGTCCAGCAGTTCTAAGGTACCATAAGAAGTCTGAACAAAAGGCTCCAGAAGAATATTTTTATGGTCAACTTCTTCTGTTCTTGCCATGGACAAATGAAGAGGAACTACTCAGTTTGCCATCTTATGAACACTATTTCAAGGAACACAAAAGTACTATAGATGCAAACAGAGGCAGCTTGAAGCATCACACAGGCATTATTGAGGCAGCAATCCAAGACTTTGAAGAAAATGGCCCTCCAAGACATGCCTTTGATGAGATCTCTCCAGCTGTAGAACAAGATCAAAGTGAGATGTTGGAAGAATGAGTTCACTTGGACCCTGAGGCATTATTTCTACAGCCACTTCCAGAACATAATGAATCAGTTAACTCTGCCGTAGATGCTATGCCTGGGAAGCCAATAGAAATGAGACCTGGTGTCCTCCATGATGATGACTATCGTTCTGTAGTACGATCGTTAAATGAGAAACAGAGAGATGTCTACCAGCATGTTTTTAACGGGTGTTCCAGCATGTCTAAGAAACATAAGACGGGCATCACCCCTGAGCAGCTATGTCTCTTTGTATTAGGTGGTGCTGGCACAGGGAAGTCCCACCTGATTTCAGCACTCTACCAAATGGCAGTCAGGACACTGCAGGTTGTGGGAGAAAGCCCATATGATGTGACAGTTACCCTGGCTGCTCCCACTGGGTCAGCCGCACACAACATTTCTGGTGTAACTCTACATGCTGCCTTTCTTCTACCTCTGGGACAAACAAAGAGTTATGTAAGATTGTCAGATGAGAAAAGAAATGGGCTCCGAGCCAAGGCAGGAAAGCTTCAGCTACTCATCATTGATGAAATATCCATGGTCAGCTGTAACATCCTTCTCCAAATCCACAACAGATTATGTGAAATTAAAGGATCGACAGAGCCTTTTGGTGGCATTTCAGTTGTTGCGTTCGGTGACCTGTATCAACTGCCTCCTGTTATGCAGCCATTTGTATTCAAACTTGGACATGATATCATAGCCAATTTGTCAGGATCACTTTGGAGGCTCTTCTACTACAAAGAGCTAGAAGAAATAATGAGACAGAAGGATGACATGGACTTTGCCTTGCTACTAAACAGGGTTAGGATAGCAAAGCATACTGACAAAGACATAGAGTTCCTTAAGTCAAGAGAAATTGATGAAAACAGCCAAAACTATCCCAGAAACACTCTTCATATCTTTGCGCAGAACTCAGTTGTTGATAAGTACAATGATTCCATGCTGGATGCATTGGATTTGGAAACAACAAAGGTGTGTATTGTTGCAGTTGACAAGAAACCAGCAGCTTTGGCAAATTATGACGTCAATTCAGATTCGAGATTTACAGGAGGACTTGATCTGTAATACGTGTGGCCGTTGATGCAAAGGTCATGCTGATTCGCAACATAGATGTGATGGATGGATTAGTCAATGGGGCACAGGGCACTGTAGTAGGTATAACTCGATCAGGATCAGAGGTCTCTGTCATCCTTGTTCAGTTTGATAATCCTGTTGCTGGAGCAAAAACTAGGGCTAACTCAAAGCATGTTAAGGAAACCTGAAGATTTTCCCAGGCTACACCTATAGAAAGAAGTGAGATCTCATTCACTGTACACAAGAAGAATAGAGGACTTACCATAACCAGACACCAGTTTCCACTCAAATTGGCCTGGGCTTGCACAATTCACAAGGTTCAAGGCCTCACTGTATCAAGGATTGTAGTGAGTTTCAAACATAACTTCAATGATGGTCAAGCTTATGTTGCTCTTAGTAGAGTCAAATCAGCAGATGGGCTATTTCTACTCGACTTTGATCCTGCAAAGATTCATGCTAGCAATGCTGTTCTTGACGAGATGAACATACTAACGAAAGAAAGATGTCTGGTACCTTACAGCACCTTCTCTAAAGATAGCCAAGCAGCTATTATATCAGTCCTCAATGTTAGGTCTCTTCCAAACCACAGTGCTGATGTATTGAAGGACCCTTCATTTCTTATGTCTGATGTGATAGTTTTGACGGAGACCTGGCTGTCTGAAAACATTGCCTCCTGCACTTTGTTGCCAAGTGGACAGTTCAATGTGCAGCAAGTAGACAGACGTTCTACGGCCAATTGCCAAAGAAGTGCTGGCGGTGTCCTAGTCGCAGTGAAGATGCCATACCAAATGACTGTGTTCAACAAATATACTAGCCAGCATATTCAGATCATGACAGTACACATATCTGACATTCAACAAAAAGGGTTGTATGTCTTGGCAGTCTACAACTCCCCAGATCGACATAACAGCCCAGATTCCCCTTCTGCAGCAAATTGAAGCCATGCTGGTAACCATACCACACAACGAGCCATGTATGATCCTAGGCGACATGAATGAGGATGCACTGGCAACTACACATGGACCCATACAAACCGCTCTAAAGAGTTTACACTTCCAGCAAGTTGTTCAGTCACCTACCCACAGATTTGGAGCCTGCTTAGACCACATTTACACAAGAAACATTGACTGTATGGACACATGTGTCTCAGCAACTTACTATAGTGACCATGACTGGGCCTCATGCAACTTTAAGTTTTAGTTGGTTTCAGGTGATTAAATGAAGATGAATAATTGACATTACCTGTTTGAAGTATGTCTTTCCATCTTTTGTTACCTACCTCAGTTGTAATTCTCCTGTTTTGTAACTATTTCTATCACAGTCGCTTGCATTATTACTATGAAACAGTTGTCTAGAACTATTGATAGTGCAGAGAAGACGTCTGACAGATGTGTTTGATCTGACTTTGCATAGATCTAAACATTGCATGGAAATTATAGTGTGATGAAAGTAAGCATTTGATATGTGTATAACGTATCCTGAGGAGCTGTCTAACCAGGATGGACTTGATTTTCAAAAGTTGCCCTAAGTCGTCACCAGGGCTTAACGAGTTAACACCCTTTATGCTAGATTTCTGGTCAGAACCATGAGAATGCAGAGCATGCACCATCATTTATATGATGTCTTTTCAGGATTTGTATTACTTTTGTTAGAGCAATCATCTTTAGGTTAACATTATTTCATTAATGTATATGTACTTTTTGTGTAAAAACTTTGTGTAAATAATTGCATTATATGCTATATAGCACTTATTATTAAAAAATATTGCTCTTGCTTATAAATGCTTAGTATTTTGGGCCGGAGTCCATTATCTTTTGTAAAATATTTTCATTGTCATGTTTGTCCCATACATTGACAGTCTAGTACGGTCAATGAAATTTCCAATGCCAGTAATCATACATAATCCAGGATACCTACTGGTGGGCATAGTGTTTCACAAACACATCTTGTTTTTTTGTTGTTTTTTTAAGATCATCGCACAAATGACCACCACACCCTCTCACTATACTATAACCCCCCCCCTTGCAACACTTACTAACTATCATAAGGGGACTGTGCAGGCAAAGTAATGTAACTCTGACTGGCATTTTGACAGAATTGTGTGCCCTTTTTATACTTAGAAAATTGAAAATTTTGGTTAAGTTTTGCGTTTAGGTCCACTTTTCTCAGAAAGTATCAATGCTATTGCATTCAAACTTGGTACACTTACTTACTATCATGAGGGGACTGGTCAGGCAAAGTTAGATAACTCTGGCGTGCATTTTGACAGAATTATGTGCACTTTTTATACTTAGAAAATTGAAAATTTTGGTTAAGTTTTGTGTTTAGGTCCATTTTATTCCTGAAGTATCAAAGCTATTGCTTTCATACTTGCAACACTTATTAACTATCATAAGGGGACTGTGCAGGCAAAGTTATGTAACTCCGACTGGCATTTGGATGGAATTATGGGCCCTTTATACTTAGAAAATTGAAAATTTGGTTAAGTTTTGTGTTTTGGTCCACTTTACCCCTAAAGTATCATAGATATCATAAGGGTACAGTAAAAGGACAAGTTGCATAACTCTGGTTGTCATTTTTACGCAATTATGGCCCTTTTTTGACTTAGTAACTTTGAATATATGGTTAAATTTTGTGTTTCAATCCACTTTCCTTCTTAAGTATCAAGGCTATTGCTTTCAAACTTCAAATACTTTCATGCTATCTTGAGGTTACTGTACTTGGCAAGTTGAATTTTACCTTGACCTTTGAATGACCTTGACTCTCAAGGTCAAATTATTAAATTTTGCTAAAATTGCCATAACTTCTTTATTTATGATTAGATTTGATTGATACTTTGACAAAACTACTCTTACCTGACATACCACAATAGACTCCACCCAAACCATCCCCCGTGCCCTCCCCCCCCCCTCCCCCCGAATCCCCCCCCCCCCCTTATTTTTTTTTTTATTTTTTTTTATTTTTAAGATCATCTCACTAATGACCACCACACCCTCACGCTATACCCCCCCCCCCCCCCACCCACCCCACCCCCCAATTTTTTTTTTGAAACGGTTGAAAAACATATTTAATTTTATTATTTTATGTTTGAAATACCGTCCAACCATTGCACCCAACAATCCTACCACCCCCCCCTCCCCCCACCCAAATCCCCCCCCCCCCCCTATTTTTTTTTTTTTTTTTTTTTTTTTAAGATCATCTCACAAATTACCACCACACCCTCACACTATACCCCCCCCCCCCACCCCCCCCAATTTGTTTTTTTTTTCGAAACGGTTAAAAACACAAATATCCAACCACCAACCATCGCACCCAAGAATCCCTCTCCCCCCCTCCCTCCTTTGTGATTGAAAATGAGAGTCCCTTCACCTTTAAAAAGAAAATAGATGAGCGGTCTGCACCCGCAAGGCAGTGCTCTTGTTTGTTTTTTAATATCATCTCACAAATGACCACCACTCCCTCACACTATACTTTACCCCCACCCCACCCCCCATTTTTTTTAAACAGTTAAAAAACACAAATATTTTATTTTATCATTTTACTTTTGAAATACTGTCCAACCATAGCACCCAAGAATACCACCCCCCCCCCTACCTCCCCCCCCTATATATTTTTTTTTTTTTTAAGATCATCTCACAAATGACCACCACACCCTCACACTTTACCCCCATCCCCAATTTTTTTTGTTTTTTGAAACGGTTAAAAATCACAAATATTTATTTTTATGTTTGAAATACCGTCTAACCATCGCACCCAAGAATCCCCCCCCCCCCCCCCCCCCAAATTTTTTTTTTTTTTTTTTTCATTTTTCTTTGCATTTTGGAAGATAATGTAATAAATGTCCACGCCCCCACACTATACACCCCTCTTCACTCCACCCCTCCCTCCTTTGTGATTGAAAATGAGAGTCCCTTCACCTTTAAAAAGAAAATAGATGAGCAGTGCTCTTGTTTTTGGTGTGCATTATTTGATATTTTTGCCACATTCCATTGTTGGTTATTTTAGATAATTGATTACATTGAAAACACTTACAGTTTTGTTGTGTTTGTTTTTAAAATGTATTAAAAATGTGTTTGAAAGTTCTAAATTCTAATAAATTATTCTTGAAGTTTTTCTTCCTATTTCAAATATTTATAAAAACTATACTAGGTAATTGTAATTGCCAACCCTTAAATGTGTGAGTGCTGCAAGTTTTTGTCGGTTTCTTTGTGACATTAATTACATATAACAGAATGATAGCCTTATAAGGCTTGATAAAACGATTGGTTCATCTGGACTATGATTTCAGCTGAATTTGCATTTCAGGTAATCATTAACCTGTGTGATTAGGAGTTATTAGGTTGAAGTACGGTGTTCAAGTGATGTAAATGTGCTCCTGCAGTAATGATAATTTTGAAATGTAGGACATTGAATTTGATAATTTTATCATAGTTTATGTAACATGCATTTTACGTGTAAATTGGACACATTAACAGACTAAAAACGATGTTAATTTTTCAACAATCTAAATGTCTTAATGGTTTCTAGGTCATTGAATATCCCTGCATTACAGTCCCGTTCAAGAACACCCACTTAGGCCAACAATTATTATACGCCCGTTTAAAAAAAAATGGGATGTATTATAGTTTCACCTTGGCGGCGGCGTCCACAGCAGTGTCAGCTCTCTGATTCAAATAGTTTTCTTCTGATCTGTACCAAACTTGGTCAGAATTTTTATCTAGACAATATCTAGGTCAAGTTCTAATATGGGTCATGCTGGGTCAAAAACTAGGTCACAGGGTCACTTAGTGCATTTCAAGCATTTAGCATGGTGTCCACTCTCTAATAGAAGTAGTTTTCATCCGATCTTTACCAAACTTGGTCAGAAGTTGTATCTGGACAATATCTAGATGAAGTTCGAATATGGGTCATGCCGGGTCAAAAACTAGGTCACTGGGTCACTTAGTGCATTTCAAGCATTTAGCATGGTGTCCGCTCTCTAATAGAAGTAGTTTTCATGCGATAATCACCAAACTTGGTTAGAAGTTGTATCTAGACAATATCTAGGTCAAGTTCGAATATGGGTCATGCTGGGTCAAAAACTTGATCACAGGGTTATTTAGTGCATTTCAAGCATTTAGCATGGTTTTTGCTCTCTAATTGAAGTAGTTATTCGATCTTCACCAAATTTGGTAGAAGTTGTGTCTAGACAATATCTAGGTCAAGCTTATATATGGGTCATGCCGGGTAAAAACTAGGTCATGATAAAATTCCCTTCCCAAATAAGTGTGTAAAACTCGAGTTAAACACGGGTTTTATCCGTGTTAAACCAAGCGGTATTGGCAGTTGGTTAAAGTGGGTCTTTTTAGCTTACCGACTTGGTTAAAACTGTGTAAAACACAGAAAAAACTCACTTGGTACCATAGTGGGTTTCGATAAGTTGGTTTTTTGTTGGTTTTGGTAAGTTGGTTTTTAGTGGGTTTTGGTATGTTGGTTTTTGTGAGTTTCAGCTTCATGAGAACGCCGCTTTGATTATTATTATTTTTACCTTTGACCTTGAAGGATGACCTTGACCTTGAAGGATGAACTTCTACCACTCAAAATGTGCAGCTTCATGAGAACGCCGCTTTGAAACTTTTTATTTTTTGACCTTCAAGGATGACCTTGACCTTGAATTTCCACCACTCAAAATGTGCAGCTTCATGAGATACACATGCATGCCAAATATCAAGTTGCTATCTTCAATATTGAAAAAATGTGTTTCAGGGCTTTCCACAGGCAATTTAACGATCCCTCGCCAGGGCGCTTGAATTTCGAAATCAGAGTCCCCGGGGCGCTTGAAATTTTCTGATCAGTGTATTTTCTAGTAAAAGAAAGTAGAGATTGTAAAAAAAAAAATCAAGGTTTCTCTATCAGTGTATCAATATTCCCTGTTTGAAAAGAGCACTCGTTAACTACTTTCACAAGTAATGGCCATAAACACCACATGGGGTAATGGATAATCCACTGTTAAGAGAATAGCATGACGCGCGTATCGATTATTCTAGCCACATTACACAAAGGATGTATCAGGTAACTTTCCAGTCGGCAAACTGTGATGTTCATTGTCCAATCGGTTACGGGAATGCTTATGAAGGAGGGGTTAACTATTGACCATTATTTTTTATTGACATCGGGCACGAAGTAAGAGTTTAAGAGTACTATTAACGTAATATAAAACCGGTAACTAGTACAGTACAGTACATTAAAGACGGTTTGCGGCATCATCACACCTTTTTACTGTAAACAAGTGTTACATATGACTCATAATTAATACGAGAAATTAATTGCAAGTGGTAAACAATTAATTACTTATAGCGAGTAAGTTGTGCAAATAACTCCAGATTATAATTATGCAATAACAATTTAATTCCAGTACATGTGTATTTTATCATGTCCATTCATAGAACTGATTCACCTCGTTTTTCTGACATTTATTCGACACTTAATGCTCTTTAACAAATTTTCGTTGAATTAATTACGCGCACTTGTAAATGTTTCGTCCGATAATAGGTACTTAGAAGACTGATGATGGCAACAGGCCGTAACTCTCGTGGACAACGTAAATTTCATGCATAATTCCGTCAAAACATTAATTCCACTCGTAAAGTGTTTAAACAAATTATCGTCGAATTCATAACGCAACTGTTAATATTTTGTTGAAATCTCAAATGGGAATACTTAAATTTGTAATCCGAAACCCATTCGCGTAAGTCGATGTTAACGCGTTTTTAATCTGTAAAATATTCTTGCTTCAAATTAGCAGTGCAAATTTATTTTGTGTCGAATCTGTTTCCCAATTCAAAAGAGCGCGAAAATTATGCAGCATGTACAATGTTGCGTTATTTGCAACGCATGTTCAGTTGCAATATTTCATCAAATCTATAAATAGTCACTTAAAAATAATATGGTACATAAGAAAAATGGCAAGGTTTGTGTTAAAGAAATAATTGAGAGTTTTTATCGTAAATATTTACCAGAAAGTTATTAATAAAAACGAAATAAACAGGATTATCGGGTAATAAATAGAAACTTGAAAAGTAGTAAGTATACAGCACGGACTCTAGACTCAATATACGCTCTGTGGTATACAGTAATAGAGTCTGGTTGAAACTGATGTATTTGGGAATCGTTCGAATTGGGATTTTACTATCTGTGCGGGAAAGTTTTATAATAATTAAACAATATAAAAAATTATATATATTTTTTAAATGACCGGGGGATTTTCTTGAAGAGTCAGAGCGCACCAAATGACGTCTTTAAACGACGCTGATTTTCTTTGAGTTATAACGCACCACAGAACATGAACTGGCACGTAAAATATAAATCTAATCATAAATAAAGAAGTTATGGCAATTTTAGCAAAATTTAATAATTTGACCTTGAGAGTCAAGGTCATTCAAAGGTCAAGGTAAAATTCAACTTGCCCCCCCCCCCCCCCCCCCCCCCCCCCCCGAACCACCCCTATCAGCCCCGGGGCGCCTGACATAAATCCTGTGGAAAGCACTGGTGTTTGTCAGAAACACTATGTCCCCTTCTGCGCTGCTTTGAATTTTTTTTTTTTTTGAACTTTGACCTTGAACGATGACCTTGACCTTTCACCACTCAAAATGTGCGGCTCAATGAGATACACATGCATGCCAAATATCAAGTTGGTATCTTCAATATTGCCAAAGTATTCATAAAATGAGCGATTTTAGCCACATATACTTGACCTCTGACCTTGAAGGCTGACCTTGACCTTTCACCACTTAAAATGTGCGGCTCTATGAGATACACATGCATGCCAAATATCAAGTTAGTATCTTCAATTTTGCCAAAGTATTCATAAAATGAGCGATTTTGGCCACATATATTTGACCTCTGACCTTTAAGGCTGACCTTGATCTTTCACCACTCAAAATGTGCGGCTCCATGAGATACACATGCATGCCAAATATCAAGTTGCTATCTTCAATATTGCAAAAGTATTCATAAAATGAGCGATTTTGGCCACATATATTTGACCTCTGACCTTGAAGGCTGACCTTGACCTTTCACCACTCAAAATGTGCAGCTCCATGAGATACACATGCATGCCAAATATCAAGTTGCTATCTTAAATATTGAAAAAGTTATTGCAAATGTTAATGTTGGAGCAAACAGACCAACGTACAGACCAACAGACAGGGCAAAAACAATATGTCTCCCACTATTGTGGGTGGGGGACATAAAAATAATAATGTGAACATTTTTACAATAATTTTTTTTAACAAAACCAGAAAAACATCTACCCAAGATACATTATCACAATATGCCAGCACATTTAACATAATAAATTAAAATAAATAACATTTTCATCTTAGGGCTACCACAGGTAAAAACGGGAACCATTATATATACAGTTTCAGTAAGTGAGGGGTGATAAAAAGGATAAAATTAACAAGGGCTGTTTGTAAAACATGCATGCCCCCCATATGGGCTGTCCGTTGTACTGGCAGCCATTGTGTGAATACGACTTGTCACTGTGACCTTGACCACCTTTGACCTAGTGACCTGAAAATCAATAGGGGTCATCTGCAAGCATACATGCCATACGTCCCGGATTGTCCGGGACAGTCCCGGAAATGAAGAACTTGTCCCGCTGTCCCGGAAATCTGTCAAATGTCCCGGAATTTACAAAATCCATATATACATGTACCTTATCTTAGGCTTAACTGCACCTCGAATCTGTGTATATCTGCAGCGTCTCCATGACAATGCCTACCCGAATAGGCAGACTACGCTACGTGTCAAAATCGATAAATTTACAGGGGTCCTGTTATCATATTGATTGTCTCACGTTCGCGGTCAAACCGAAAAGGCGGCATTGTTTAATGTGGTTGTAAATTGACTTTAATCTACTACGCCATTATTTCCCGCTGCGTAAGGGCAAAGGATAGTTGTTCACACATCTGAAGTCCAACATCGCTGAGTAAAAATTAAAAGCAGTTTATGTTCGCATGTTTAACCGACAAAGAAGTTGAGTTAAACAGTAAGCATATAAAAACGTCATCCTCACTAGGTTTATTATTGTCTTGTTCTAAACCCCCAGTAAACATAACGTTAAAAATAATAAGTAAATTTGAATCGTGTTCAATTTATTATATAAATGTTATAAATGAATAAAGGCGTATCAACAACTACGCGTTACACACCGTCTTAATAAAAACAATAACGCAGTGACGTCACCATCTATGTTTAGAACGCTTACACTGAAAACACGTGGCTTGTATCTAGTAACGGAAGTAGTAATGTTTAATTTGACGTTAATATATCAAGTGTATTTCGGATAGGCTTTTGAACTTTTGCAATTAACGATACGAAACAAAAAAAAAACGTACCAAAAATGCATATGTCTATAAATATCGCTACATTTTATACATGTCTCGGAAAATCGGCAAAAGTCCCGGACAATTTAACTCAATGTCCCGGAATTGGTCTGAAAAATTATGGCATGTATGTCTGCAAGTCACGATCAATGTACCTATGAAGTGTCATGATCCTAGGCAAAAGCGTTCTTGAGTTATCATCCGAAAATCATTTTACTATTTCAGGTCACCGTGACCTTTGACCTTGTGACCTCAAAATCAATAGGGGTCATCTGCGAGTCATGATCAATCTACCTATGAAGTTTCATGATCCTAGGCATATGCGTTATTGAGTTATCATCCGAAAATCATTTTACTATTTCGGGTCACTGTGACCTTGACCTTTGACCTAGTGACCTGAAAATCAATAGGGGTCATCTGCGAGTCATGATCAATCTACCTATAAAGTTTCATGATCCTAGGCATATGCGTTATTGAGTTATCATCCGAAAATCATTTTACTATTTCGGGTCACCTTGACCTTGACCTTTGACCTAGTGACCTGAAAATCAATAGGGGTCATCTGCGAGTCATGATCAATCTACCCATGAAGTTTCATGATCCTAGGCGTATGCGTTCTTGAGTATCATCCGGAAACCATTTTACTATTTCGGGTCACCGTGACCTTGACCTTTGACCTAGTGACCTTAAAATCAATAGGGGTCATCTGCGAGTCATGATCAATCTACCCATGAAGTTTCATTATCCTAGGCGTATGCGTTCTTGAGTTATCATCCGGAAACCATTTTACTATATCGGGTCACCGTGACCTTGACCTTTGACCTAGTGACCTCAAAATCAATAGGGGTCATCTGCAAGTCATGATCAATGTACCTTTGAAGTTTCATGATCTTAGGCCCAAGCGTTCTTGAGTTATCGTCTGACAACCACCTGGTGGACGGACGGACCGACCAACCGACCGACCAACCGACATGAACAAAGCAATATACCCCCTCTTCTTCGAAGGGGGGCATAATAATAATTGTGTTTAACAGTGTTGGTGGTACCGGATTTATAAAATGACGCAATTAAGGAATCCTTCATCCTATTTTTTCCTGGAATAGTCCTTTACACATATTTACACCTATATACAAAGGCAACAAATTGCTCAGCACTACACAGTTCATATATTCTCCGAGCAGTACATGATACAAAGCCTCCTCAAGGCCCATCTCATTTTTTCTCCCACACTGTTGAAATGGTCATGGCAAACTTTTTGGAGATGACATCTGCAATGTATATGAACAATCAATGCAGGATTTAACTGTACATTACAGTATTCAAAAAACATGTAGAAGTTTATTCGACCCAATCAAGTCTGATTTGAATGACTTGATTTTGGTGGAATAAACTTTTACACCAATATCATTAGTTCAGATATCCCATTTTAACATCATCAACATTAGAAGGATTTCAAACGAGGTTTTTGAAACAAGGAGGCAAATTACTGTTGCTTGATTTTTTTTTATATCGTTCAAAATGAAAGCTTGATCTTTAACTTTATACTGAGGTTATTTTTGTCTGCCTATGTGTTTAATTCTCCAAAACTTTTTTATACACAAACACAATTTTTTGTAATTCTTAAATTTTATCAGTAGTATTAAGTTAACGCAAGACAGATTATGTGCTGGAGTCAAATTTGAATTAATTGCATGTGTTTCAAAATGGATATGGAGGCAATAGGACACTTATATCTTTAAATCCCCCTTTTCCCTAAAAAAAGAATCATACCAACTATGGCGTAGTGTTCAGCAATCAGGAGACCCTCTCGAATCCCCCCCTTAAGGGAGGTTGAACAACACTTCATAGAGCAGTCACCAGCTGATCAGGTCTGAAAACTATACTGCCATGGCCTTTGCGAGGTGCGTCTCATGCATGATCTCATTTGAGATCAGGTCCTGAAAGATATTTTATAATGTAAGTGTTAAATATTGCTGTTATGGTAATCTTGTTAATATAAAAATTATTAATAGTGTTTTTCCCAGAAGGGCAAAGGGGCATGGCGCATTACTTTCAAAAAGGGCATTTTAACACGCAGTTTAGGCAAAAATGGCAAAAACGTTCCCGGAATACCTGAATTACGGGGAAACATGTAATCGCATCAGAAGCAGTTGTGGAAAAAATAACATATAAACAAGCACATTTATTGGTTATAAATGTTTTTAACTTGCTATGATTTATATTTATATATTTACCTTGCAATGTACATTTAAGTTCCATACTGTTTCAATAAACTGTACAGCACGACAAACATAATAAAGCAATATATGCATATGAATCGGATTATACACAGATCCACTAACATATAAATGAAACCATGTTTGTCTTATCCCATTTTCTAACAATAATCTTGACAGATGTTTAAAATAACATTGCGAGTAAATTGATCGCTAACAATATGCAAACACTTGTTTCCGTGACATACATCCACCGAGTAGATTACAAATAAATAAATAATGTTGTTGCTATCTAAAACATTTTTATGCATCGTTGATTATCACAGACATTTCATCAATTCCTTCTTAATGTATTATCTCCATCGTTAATTAGATCGTTTACGACGTTATTTGCCATTTTTGCCGAGTCACAATTTAATTCTGTATAGTCCGCCATGTTGATAAAATGTCAAATGATGTAAGCGACAGGTGCGCATAGCAATGTTAAATCGTATACGCGACTCGCATTTTGTTTAATTAGTATACGTCTCAGTAATTATTTAAATAATTAGATCTAATTATCTTAAAGACAAAAACGATTAAGAATAAATTTTTTTGTGATTTTAAATGTAATTATGCGTAAAAATATATGTTTTGATATAACTGAATAATGCATGCAATGCACAAATGCCACAAGAATAACATCCAGTTTTCATCAAAAGTCTCCGAAGTAATGATTTTATTGTGGAGGAGTACACATTGCCGACCGAAAAGTGCGCTTGGTATAACATAGCCTCCGGCATTATCGATTGATACTGACACGGGGTTATTCACGCATGACTAATTCACAGTTTGGAGCAGTCAGTTTGACTACCTATAAATCGGGCACTGTAATAGATTAAATCTACTTGATTAATGTAGTCGATTAGACATTGACGTCTCTCGAGTAAATCAAGCACAGTCGGAGCGTCACAGACAATCAAGGAAGCTGATTTTGCGGACCAAGTTAGATCGCAAGGCAATAAAGATGTTATGGATAAGGGCGCGTGGCAAAATTGGCCTTTGAAAAGAAGGGCGCGTGGCGAAATTTGCCTTTGAAAATAAAATACAAATTATGATTGATTAAAAAAAACTTAAATAATATTGCCAAGAAATCCCATTTCACTTTGAACAGTATGTACACTTCCTGCTAGTGAGTTTTCACAATTCTAGACAATTTTTAGACTTTATATTCAGCCGCACCGTACAACCTACTCACTAATCTCAAGAGTCCCGATGTAGTGAGCTCTTTGGCCTCATACTTACCCCAGGCATCAAAATTTTTTCGGTCAGATTCCCTATACTGGTTTCTTTGCCGTCTGCCAACACCATTATCAACCAGCTGGTCAATGTCCAACTCAGCCTCCAGTGCTTGTTTTCTGAGTGCAGGAACAAGTTTGTAGAATGTCAGTGATCTACCACCAGAAACGCCATTCAAACGTGTGTGAAATCCTTCAACATCGTTTTTGGTTCTGATGTGCAACCCGTAAATACACCAACTCTGTATTGGGAAGGTCAAAGACTGAATCCAGGTTGAGTCAATGTTATTGATCAGTTTCGTCAGAGGTTCTGTGTTGGCACGCTGCGCGAGGTTCCTGAACAGAGGTTCGATCTGACTAGACTGCACAAATGAATGCACAAGTAACTTGCGTACATAATCCCACAGGTCCTTGCGCTCCATATAGGCTGGACCAGGGATCATATTTTTTTCGGTTTTGTCGGTCCTAGACCGATTGGGGTCATGAAAGACCGATTGAAAATCCCAAACAGTCGGTCCGATTCTGTTTGCTATTAAAATTCCCATGTCATGAAATCGATTACACAGTGTACATGCTAACACACCCTAATGACATTCTTATCTCGATTAGGTGGGATAAACCATTCGCTGCTGTCTCTAAACCGGTCAGGACCGGATTATTGCACGTCAGACCAAGAATCAAAAACTTGTGAACAGCGGATTAAAGACGCATCCGAAAAGACGCGTCTGAATGCACGCGCTGTTACTAAACTAAACATGCTGATACATTTTCCACCAGCGTAATAATCCGGTAATATAATTATGAATGAAAGTCGCGGATCTGATCGACAGAACAGCCGATAGTTATTTTTATGGGCGGAACTTCACATAAAATAGTTCACAAGAAAAATATTATACATTGAATAGATCTTTAGTAAAACCGTGTTAGAATCGAAATAATTCATGTACTTTATACTTTGTTGTTGAATAACTCACGACCGGAAAATTAGATGCGTGGTTTCAAATGCTTCGCACTCGTGATTAAATCCCTACGCATCTAAACTATCGGCCGTGGTTTATTTGACAACAAATTATTTCATAATTATTTGGTTTGTTGTTGTCAGTAGCCAACCTACGCACAGACATTGGTTTGGTTCAGTGCATGTTTGTAAGCTATTATCGAGTCGACAACAATTTAAAACATTGGTATAGACTTACACAGATTAATAATATTGACAACGATGAAAAAAGTCTGATAAAACAGCACACGAAACAACAATGAAATATCAAATGATAAAACCCGTTGAGAAAAATCGTTCCGTTTAAAAAAATGCCTAAGGGAATTTTACATGTACATGTATTAAACCACCTTTATGAATGGCAAAATCAATGGTATATATTTTAACGTAATTTGTCATGATTTCGGATATACATTTTCGGATACTTTTGCCCATTTATATCCGGACCGATTGATGTTGCGGGAAAATATGATCCCTGAGCTGGACCAAGCCCCACTGCCTGTACATGGCGCCACACAGACTGTGCCCAGTGGAACACGCACCCTTTAATTTCTACGCCTGGAAAGACATGTTTAATCGCTCCCCAGGATCCTGCCTCGAAGTCAACCACAAATCCTTTCACTGAATAGGCCCCCAGAATTGATTTGATCTAACCCAGTACCGCCACATAATCTTCTTTCTTCCCCCCGAGACATGAGAGCGAGCAGGAGTGGATTTGTTTCATCTTTCCATCAAATTGGACGAACTCATGGATTGACATCAGCTGCCCTCTGCGAAATGGTCTGTCTACAATCTGTTGAGGACAATATGACAATATTAAAGTTTCATACAATAAAATTGAATTGTTAATCATAATCAAGATGCATTTTTCAAGCTTAATCATCTTTTATCCTTTTATTAATTTAAAATGTGTGCTGTCATAACAGCTTTCCTGCCTGAATTATAAAAAATAGTTAAATAAAATAATTGCAATATGTATTGGTACTAGTAAAATCCCCAAAGCCTGGAAGAGAATATACAATTAAATAAACACTTACTTTAAAGGTCCCGTCCATAAACCAGCGCTTGGTTGAGCATAGTATTTCCAATTGCCTTGGTGTGGAGAAGAAAAATTAGAACTATTAACACACTTTTTTATCAATTTGAATCAATAAACCAAAATTTTTGTTTTGGGGGCGTTTTGACAGAGTAACAGTGTATACCTAAAGTATGATATTTTCTAAAATTGTTCTGGTATATATGGGGACAATGAGTAAAAACAATTTGCATTGAGTATTTGTCTTATTAACTTTGTTACCTTTGATGTTTTGATATTCTTTTACCATGACATAAAGATGCAATATTCTTTAGAATTCATAAAATCAAACAACAACATCTTCAAATGAAATTTAATGATAATGTTGTGAACAAACTCCTTTAATTTTAGGTGTTTTTATTACACTTTGATAATTAACAAATTATTTGAAAAGATCAAAGAACAATTTTTCCGGACCAAAAAATTGATATTTCCTATTTAAAACTGCACATCAATAAGACAGACATACAGACAAACAAACAATAAAAAAACTTGGACAGACCCCCATTGGACACACATTAAAGCAGACACATCATTAATCAAGTGAAGTGTGCCCCATGGTAGGTGTGATCACACCTTAGTAACCTAATCAATTATGTTAACATCTTGGGAGGTGTAATGTCCAGGCTTATAGGGTGTAAAGACTAGGGGTGTAACGTCCAGGGGGTATAAGGACTGGAAATCAATTATGAGACCATATCACTTTAACCATCCACTTTGAATCTCCTTTGCAACAAACTTATTGTTGATTTACACATTGTAGTAAATACACATTGCTTTCATCACACAAAACTTCATGCTGAAAGTATTTCAAGACATTTTACACTAGAATTTTAAGTCTTAATGTTACTCAATTATACCTTAAAGCTCAAAGTCAGTTGCTGAAAACCCCCTCTGTTTTCAAAAATTAACTTCCTGTCTCCAGCCAATCAAAGTCGCTTGTTTTCAAATAGATAGTGGCTTAACCAATCAAAAGTCTATCAACACCCCTTTGTTAGGCCTATAGATGGAGCACTGATAGGGATTAATGTTTATGATTTAATTGGAGGGGGCTAATCTCTTATGTGTGTCAGCCAATTACTAAATCTGGGAAATATCCACTGATTTCAACACCAACATACATGTATTTATTGAATAATACACAGCACCCTTAGCATATTATATTTAATTGTGAATACTTCAATGTAACATGCTGAATGGTGTTAGCAAATAATAATATTATAAATATTATTTTTATTGCCTTTTCAATTGTATGTTAAAGGTCAATGTGGTAGACATTAATTGTATTGGGGTTAAATATCAGTATAAGAAAGTTCAAAAAGTTATTGTTTTTATGTTGAGGAGATATAATCAGCGATTTTCCTTGTCCAATTGGGAAAAGTACCCGTACCGGTCCAATTGGGAAAAATCGAGTCGTGAAAACCTCAAAATTGGGAAAAATCGAGTCGTGAAAACCTCAAATTGGGAAATTGGTGTATTTGATTTTTTGCTCCCAAATACTTTAAAATTGATAATAACCAAGTGTTTTCAAGTTTTCAATATTATATAAACCTAGGTTCAAGCTATAGAGCTGCAAAGGGAAACTAAGAAAATGTTGCTTAAAAAAAAAAAAAAAAAAAAAAAAAAAAATTTTTTTTTTTTTTTTTTACCTTTAATTGGGAATTTAAGGACAGCAATTGGGAAATTTGTATTTTTTTCGTAATTGGGAAAGTGCCGTTTACCGGTACTTTATAAAGAAGGAGGAAAATCGCTGATAATTGATGCTGGCAAGCCCACATACATTGCCATATATTAATCAACACTTTCACACTGCAGGTTTTTTTTTGACCCGATTTTATAGCCAAAATTCGGCTATGTTCCCAATCCCAAAAAGTATACTTTTTTTCCCAAAATGTGGAAAAACACACCAAATTTTATTTTTTTAGAAGGAAGTGTCTAATGCGTATTTTATCTCAATTTTAATTCAATTACATCTAACAAAGTATTATATGATTTTGTTCTTTTAACTTGAACGATTATAAAGAGTTATATCAAATTAAGTATTTCCCTTATCTGTGAACTTTTCGTGTGGAATAAAAGGCTAATGAATTTATTTTCCCAATTACATGAAAATGCCGATAAAATTCCCAATTCCAAAGCCATGGGCTATATTCCCAAAAAGTGTAAAAAAAACCTGCACTGAAACTCGTTTTATTTATTATAGAAACAGTGTCACCCTCCCCCTCAAAAATGAATAAAAAAAACAAACTGTAAGTCTATTGAATTCTACAAAGAACATTAATTAAATGGAAGTATTCACATTTTTATAGATGTGTGATTGTTCTTATAATATATTTAATATTTATGTATTGATTCAAAGTGAATTTCATATTCAGGTATAAAACTAAGTTTTAACATTTTAACATTTAATAGTATCTGTGAACCTGTGATGTTCTGAAAGAGCAATTTTCATCCAATATTTCCGTAAAATTATGGGGAGCCCACAAATGTACAAAAGGTGCAATGGCAAACAAGCTGTAAAAAAAAACCTTTACAATTCACCTTGATAATATATGGCTATAAACATGAAACAAAGACCTAGTTGAAGAAGTATTGTTTTATTGTTGAGTTATATTAATAAACAAAAGACCAACTTATTGAAAAGTGTGTTAAAGTGCGTCTTTTAGCCTTGTTGCGGCTCTCAAATTATTTATAAAAAGACCAACTTAAACTCGCTTAAACCCACTTCTGTTTATAAAAAGACCAACTTCTGTTGTAAAAGACTCACTTATGAAACAAACAGACACACTTAAACACACATTAACCAAATCATTCATAAAAAGACTCACTTTTGACACATACAAAACCAACTTCTTACAGCAAAAAAACACGCTTTAACACACATCTACTTTAAAAACAACAACTTTAAACTCAGTTAAGCACAGTTTAGCTCACATAAAACTCGCTTTTATAAGCAAAAACCGACTTCCGCTCAGAAAAACTTAGAAAAAACACAGTTTTGAAGTAAAGAGTGGTAATTAAATAATTAGTTTTATGATGCTAATAGAGTTTATTACACCTTTCTGCCGATTGCCGAATTAAATTGAAATGTGATAATTAATTTGTTTTTTACTCCCAAACTAGCCTAAATGACAGCAGCGTATTGTAATTAAAGAGATCACGAAAAACACGAGCGGTTTAATTGTATTTTAAGTTTAATTTTAGTATCGAATTTGTAACACTTCGGAAAAGTAATTCATCTAGACAACTATAAAAACGGAAGTAACCATTTTGTCGTCTTATTACTTTATTATTATTATAATAATTATCGTCCTGAATATTGTCAAAGTGAATTAAATGTGATAACAAAAGACAGCGTCTCTGCTTTTTTCTTTTGCAATTATGACTGCTTGACTCGGATGTCAGCAAGGGGCCCGTGTGTTATTGGTAAAAAACAATGGTAATATAAACAATTGACAGAGATATTAATTATGCAACTGTCATGACAACAGCACTATAACACATCCCGATCAATATACAGTCAATCTTGTGGATGCGACCACTTGTATTAAGCGACCTTTGTCTTATGCAACCATTTTGAAATCCCACGGAGCTTTTTCGCTATATAATGATATTGTATTAAGGGACTTTTGTCTTACGCGACCAGCGACCGCTAATTTTTGTGTATTTTGATGTCCGAATCTTGAATTAAGCGACCACTAGGAGGTAAAAGTGGTTAATCTATTTATCTTTCACGGACAAATCCCTGTTAATTGTTTATCTAAGCCGATACGAGGTACTGTTACACCTCTGCTTTGTTTTCACACCAACCATTATGATTATGCTTTGTCTCGTTGACCGGTTCTGACCGGTATTGTTGTAGACTGCGTATCAATTTATTGAGTTGAATAATAGAGGAACGTATTACGCACAATCTACAGCTTCAATAGTTTACTATGTGGAACGTTAAGAGACAACGCCGATTTTTCTCGAGTATAGATAACAGGTGCAGAAACAATGCACTGTACGCGACAAACATTTCCTGAGAATGGCGGAAAATAATCTATTAATCGGCAACATCTGTCGAAATCCGTACATTACCAATTTGTAATTGTGCTAATAAGTAGATATTTGTTAGCCAATCACATTGTTATTTACTAAATAAATTTTCCAATCATGTCTGTTTGTTTGTTTTCAATTGACGTGTTTTAATTTTTTCAGCTCATTATGTATCATAATCAAGTCGAATTTCCTTAAGCGTACATGCAGAAATTAAAATGTCAAAACGAAAAGTGTTAACGTTAAACGAGAAAATTCGGGTTTTGGAATTGTCAAAAGGGAAAAGTGCACGTAAAATCGCAGATGAGTTTGGAGTCGGTAAAACTCAAATTCAGAACATTCTAAAGCATAAAGCCGAGGTGCTTGAAGACGTGAAAAATAATGTGTTAGGTGAAAAAAACGCGCGAGGTGCACGAGGAACGAGGACATTAATGATCTTGTGTTAACGTGGTTTAAGGATGCAACAACGAGGAGAATGCCTGTGTCAGGCCCTCTCATTTGTGCTCAGGCCCTTAGATTTGCATCCGACTTAGTAATTGTGACGTTTCAAGGCTTCCACTGGCTGGTTAGCTTCGTTTCTCAGCACATTTTTAGCCAAATTCTTTGTTGTTTTTGCAAATAAATATGTACACACAATTCATTTATAATAAATGATAATTTATAATAAGTGAAAAATAAAACACATTATAAGTAAAATATTGTTTATGCATTGTGTTTATATTCATTTTATTATAAAAGTTAAAATCATTGTGGACAAAAGAGATTATCCTTCATATAGATTACAATTGAGGGTAAGCATTCTTCCAGAATGGCCTTTTTTATTTAAAGACCATTTTATTAAGAGACCACTTTTGATTACTCTCTTGAGTGGTCTTTTAATACAAGATTGACTGTACTGGGGTATTACTGTGAAACAGATAGTTGACAACACCAAATTGATTTGCTATTTTCACAACACAAAAATATATTGACAATTTTTTTTGAAAATGGCTATTTCCGACACTGATTTTTAGCTCCACTGGCCAAAGGCCAGCGGGGCTTATGTCATGGTCCTGTGTCCGTCGTGTGTGCGTGCGTCCGTGCGTGCGTGCGTCCGTGCGTTAACTTTTTCTTTAAACATCTTCTTCTCCTAAACTACTTGTCCAAATCTGATGAAATTTCTCAGGAATGTTCCTGTGGTAAACCTCTTTTAAATTTGTTCAAATTATGCCCCTGGGGTCAAATTTGACCCTGCCCCGGGGGGTCAAAAAATTGAAAATTTGCTTATATAAGGCCTATTTTGTGCAAACTTATAAATCTTCTTGTCCATAACCATTAGGCCTAGGGCTACCAAATTTGGTATGTATTGACATCTTATAGTCCTCTACCAAGTTTGTACAAATTATGCCCCTGGGGATCAAATTTGACCCTGCCCCGGGGGGTCAAAAAATTGAAAATTTGCTTATATAAGTCCTATTTTGTGCAAACTTTAAAAATCTTCTTGTCCGTGACCATTGGGCCTAGGGCTACCAAATTTGGTATGTATTGACATATTATAGTCTTCTACCAAGTTTGTTCAAATTATGCCCCTGGGGTTAAATTTTACCCTGCCCCGGGGGGTCAAAACATTGAAAATTTGCTTATATAAGGCCTATTTGTGCAAACTTTAAAAATCTTCTTGTCCGTGACCATTGGGCCTAGGGCTACCAAATTTGGTATGTATTGACATATTATAGTCTTCTACCAAGTTTGTTCAAATTATGCCCCTGGGGTTAAATTTTACCCTGCCCCGGGGGGTCAAAACATTGAAAATTTGCTTATATAAGGCCTATTTGTGCAAACTTTAAAAATCTTCTTGTCCATAACCGTATGGCATAGGGCTACCAAATTTGGTATGTAGTGACATCTTATTAACCTCTACCAAGTTTGTTCAAATTATGCCCCTGGGGTCAAATTTGACCCTGCCCCGGGGGGGTAAAAAATTGAAAATTTGCTTATATAAGGCCTATTTTGTGCAAACTTTAAAAATCTTCATGTCCATAACCATTGGGCCTAGGGCTACCAAATTTGCCATGTAGTGACATCTTATAGTCCTCTACCAAGTTTGTTCAAATTATGCCCCTGGTGTCAAATTTGACCCTGCCCCGGGGGGTTAAAAAATTGAAAATTTGCTTATATAAGGCCTATTTTGTGCAAACTTTAAAAATCTTCTTGTCCGTGACCATTGGGCCTAGGGCTACCAAATTTGGTATGTAGTGACATCTTATAGTCCTTTAACAAGTTTGTTCAAATTATGCCCCTGGGGTCAAATTTGACCCTGCCCCGGGGGGTCAAAAAATTGAAAATTTGCTTATATAAGGCCTATTTTGTGAAAACTTTAAAAATCTTCTCGTCCATAACCATTGGGCCTAGGGCTACCATATTTGGTATGTAGTGACATCTAATAGTCCTCTACCAAGTTTGTTCAAATTATGCCCCTGGGGTCAAATTTGACCCTGCCCCCGGGGGGTTAAAAAATAGAACATTTGCTTATATAAGGCCTATTTTGTGTAAACTTTAAAAATCTTCTTGTCCATAACCATTGGGCCAAGGGCTACCAAATTTGGTATGTAATGACATCTTATAGTCCTCTACCAAGTTTGTTCAAATTAAGCCCATGGGATCAAATTTGACCGTTCCCCAGGGGTCACAAAATTGAACATATGCTTATATTGGGCCCATTTTGTGCAAACTATAAAAATCTTGTCCATAACCATTGGGCCTATTTCTACCAAATTCGGTAGGTAGTGACATCTAATAGTTCTCTACTTAGTTTGTTCAAATTATGCCCCTAGGAACAAATTTGACCTTGCCCCAGGGGTCACAAAAATGAACATAAATAATAATAAATAAGGCCTATTTTGTGCAAACTTTAAAAATCTTGTTCTTAATTATAGAGCCTAGGGCTACTAAATTTGGTATGTAGTGATATCTTATAGTCCTCTACCAAATTTGTTCAAATTATTCCCCTGGGCTCAAATTTGACCCGGCCCCGGGGGTCACAAAACTGAACATGTGACGTTTACCAGTGGAGATTACTGCGGCTGTTTGGCTGTGACCAACAACAACATCAACATCAACCCCCCCCCCCCCCGACTCATTTTTTTTTGAAAAATTTCCCGTAAAACAGATAATTAACAAGAGTGCCAAACTGTCACAAGACAGCCCGTTTGAAAGTTTTGGACAACTTGATAACTTTACCATGACCCATATTTGAACTTGACCTACATATCATCTAGTCACAACTTGTGACCAAATTTGGTGAAGATCAGATGAAAACTACTTCAATTAGAGAGCGGACACCATGCTAAATGCTTGAAATGCACATAGTGACCTCATGACCTAGTTTTTTATCCGGCATGACCCATATTTTAGCTTGACTTAGATATTGTCTAGACACAACTTCTACCAAATTTGGTGAAGATCGGATGAAAACTACTTCAGTTAGAGAGCAGACACCATGCTAAATGCTTGAAATGCACTAAATAACCCTGTGATCAAGTTTTTGACCCAGCATGACCCATAAGTCGAACTTGACCTAGATATTGTCTAGATACAACTTCTGACCAAGTTTGGTGATTATCGGATGAAAACTTCTTCTATTAGAGAGCAGAAACCATGCTAAATGCTTGAAATGCACTAAGTGACCCAGTGATCTAGTTTTGACCCGGCATGACCCATATTCGAACTTCACCAAGATATTGTCCAGATACAACTTCTGACCAAGTTTGGTGAAGATCGGATGAAAACTACTTCTATTAGAGAGCGGACACCATGCAAAATGCTTGAAATGCACTAAGTGACCCTGTGACCTAGTTTTTGACCCGGCATGACGCATATTCGAACTTGACCTAGATATTGTCTAGATAAAACTTCTGACCAAGTTTGGTAAAGATCGGATGAAAACTATTTGAATTAGAGAGCGGACACTGCTGTGGACGCCGCCTGGCCGCCGCAAAGGTGAAACTATAATACATCCCGTTTTTTTTAAATAGAGTATAAAAAATGTTGGCCTAAGTGGATGTTCTTGAACGGGACTGTAATGCAGTGATATTCAATGACCTAGAAACCATTAAAACATTTAGATTGTTGAAAAATTAACATCGTTTTTAGTCTGTTATTGTCTTCAATTTACACGTAACATGCATGTTACTTAAACTATGATAAAATTATCAAATTCAATATCCTACATTTCAAAATTATCATTACTGCAGGAGCACATTTACATCACTTGAACACCGTACTTCAACCTAATAACTCCTAATCACACAGGTTAATGATTACCTGAAATGCAAATTCAGCTGAAATCATAGTCCAGATGAACCAATCGTTTTATCAAGCCTTATAAGGCTATCATTCTGTTATATGTAATTAATGTCACAAAGAAACTGACAAAAACTTGCAGCACTCACACATTTAAGGGTTGGCAATTACAATTACCTAGTATAGTTTTTATAAATATTTGAAATAGGAAGAAAAACTTCAAGTATAATTTATTAGAATTTAGAACTTTCAAACACATTTTTAATACATTTTTAAAACAAACACAACAAAACTGTAAGTGTTTTCAATGTAATCAAGTATCTTAAAGGGATCTTTTCACGCTTTGGTAAATTGACAAAATTGAAAAAAGTTGTTTCAGATTCGCACATTTTCGTTTTAGTTATGATATTTGTGAGGAAACAGTAATACTGAACATTTACCATGGTCTAATATAGCCATTATATGCATCTTTTGACGATTTTAAAACCTAAAAATTATAAAGCGTTGCAACGCGAAACGATTGAATAATTTGGAGAGTTCTGTTTTTGTCGTTATATTTTGTGAAACTACGAAGATTGCTTATATAAGGTATAAAATGTGTCAAGTATGTGTACTCGGCGGAATAGCTCAGTAGGCTAAAGCGTTTTTACTTCAGGACTCTGGCAGGACTCCAGGGGTCACTGGTTCGAAACCTGCTCCGGGCAATGTTCTTTTCCTTTTTTTAAATTTTATTCTTGATTTTTTACTGGAGCTTTTACGATCCAATGTTTACATTTATCAATATAAAGCATTTAATGAATAAGTTAAAAAATGCCAAAATCTGTGAAAAGGCCCCTTTAAATATACAACAATAAAATGTGGCAATAATATCAAATAAGGCACACCAAAAAAAATCTATTTGTGCACTCGAATTTGCAAGAAAAGTTGTAGGTCAGGTCAGGCGAATACAGTCTTTTAAATACTCTACCAGCCATGTAAGTGCTCTTCCTGGTTTTGATATATTAATCCGTTATCAACAAGATCTGCCAAGAACATAGGTTCTTAACAGGTTTTAAGAAGAATAGACTAAAAAAGGACTTCTAGAGTGTTAACAAGCTTTTACCATAGCCATATCACGAAAAGTGCCTAACCCCCATGGTTGCCATGTTTTTCAAATAACAGGAAACATTTTCAAACTCAGCTAAGATAAAATCGGAACAAAATGTTCTGACCAAGTTTCATGAAGATTGGACTATATATGTAACTTCAAGAGTGTTTGCAAGGTTTTATAATAGCAATATAAGGAAAACTGCACCACCCCTTGTCAGCAATGTTTATAAACAGACCTGAAGCATTGACAAACTCAGCCCAGTTATCATAAGAGCAAATCACCTTTTGAATGTTGAAAGTCACATAACTGACATTTTTGTACAATTTTACTTATTGTTCATATATGTGTTTTTTATGGTGACATTCGTCAACTATGAACAATATTAAAACAAACTATTTAGAAAAAATAATGTTTTAATAAAATTTTCCAACTTGATATACGACATACCTTCTTTTGTATATTCTTTTCAAAAATTAATACTGGTATTCCAAATATTTATCATAAGCTATGCATTTGGTTGCCAACTTACACAGTGTGTTATTGCTTCAATTTGTTGTTCGGTTGTGAATGAGCATCTTAAATAAAGATAGGCTTGAGGATTGATTAGATTAATCTTGACTTTCATTTGGGTGAATTTCCATTCTAAGTAATCATATTTGATTTCATTCCAACTAATCATAGTTATCACTTGTATTCAAGGTTTTAAGTCCAGGGTACAATTTAAAGTGCTGATCATGTGCTCTTTCAGTAATGATCACATGTTAAATGAAGGACATTTTACTATTTATATCTTGTAAACCTTTGAAATTATGTTTGCATTTGACCTGGCAAGGTACTTTGATAGTGAAATGTTTGCTCCATATTAATACCATTACGTTTTCAAGGACATTGATGTAATACAGTAACGTGCAAAATTCTCTCTTACTTGAAGCTGTGAGCAAGTTAATATCTGTTCTCAAAGCACTCAGAAATCATCCAGAAATCATCCTCATCTTTCAAATCAGCCTTTTTAGTCAACATAGTTTCTTTTCTTATAAATAATTGAACAAATATAAATTAGGCATGCATGTTTGTATTTCATAGGGTTTTCTACACATATAGGTAAAAAACATTCTTCTGCTGCTCTTATGTTGTTAATGTGCAACAGTGATAAACCTCCATGACAACGCTCAGCTAATGTATATCCAGGGGAAACAGTGTGCCATCCTCCTTCAGCAATGGAAGCAGTTTGTGTTAGTGCCCAATATGACACTAAGTAGTAATCAATTGAAAGTATACTAAAACACAACTTTACATTAACATTTAAGTACATGTGTTTAACAAACAAGTTATTAAGGGTCTGGAGGGCGAGTTATTTACCCCTTCCTTCTCCTTCTCCATATCATATCCACGTCAAACACACTCCTCAAATGGGGCATAAATAGATTTACCACACATATAAATGACAAAACACGAAATCTGGGAATATTTTGCTCTTAACCATTTCTGTACTTCCTCTTCTATATAACATGTTCAATACCAACACAAAACCATATTTATTTTAAGAGAATACTTTTAATTTACAAGTTCCATGACTTCAGATATATCTGTTTAATTGTATTCAGGACAAAATCTTCATTTTAAGGTAAGCAGGTTGAGCCAACCTGAATAAGTGAAATGCTTCTTCCACAGAAAACTGGTACTCAATTGATGCTAGCTTTTAATGGTCAGGGCCCACATTTATTAATAGTCGTAAGTCGTTACTAACTTGTTTCATAACAAGTCAGAATAAGAATTAATATTTGAATCAGAATGAAATAAAATCAGAAAGATGAAATCCATATGCAATTATTTACAAATTGATGACAAGTACAGTCTATTTAAAGCAAAAAATACTGAAAATCTCTCAGAATTATAAGAAAGGAACATCATGGGTAACACAATACCTAATCAGCAACTTTTGTTTAGCATTGTAAACTTGAACAGGGTCTTTTAAAAATTAAATTTCCTCCCAAATGAATCAGCAAAGTAATTTAAATTAAAATTAATGGTATGCACAGCACTTTGAAATGCAAAATTGCACAATGAATTTATTGTTGTTGCAAAAAATATTTTTGAATTTTAAAGAGATTGCATTTATTTATTGCAAAAAACAATGCTCTTGTCCTTGTGTGGCGCTCGACACCCAGTGCTCTTGCAATAAAGTTTCCAAATGTCTTCAATGTTGGTCAAATCACTGTGCCAATAAATGTCATGAGAAGAGGGCGACTTTTCTAGGATGTGATTGTCTTCTGTAACATCTGGCTTAGTTGGGTAGTAACGCAGAAATACAGTATTTGGGTCAGTAATGTACGGTGGCATAGAGGTGACATTCACTTCTCTTTTTTTAAATTGCTCTCCTCTTTTTTCTATCTGGTGGTTACGAGTTAGCTATGTCGTGACCACGAGATAGAAAAAAGAGGAGTGCAAAACTAAATAAAAGCGGAGTGCAATTAAAAAAAGAGCGGTGCAGTTAATCAAGGCAGAGTGCATTAAACAAAAGAGGAGAGAATTTTCACTATCTCGAGATCCCGAGTTAGTCAGCCAATCAAATTTTGCGTAACATGTGTAAATATTCTGTACGCATATATATTGCTGGTCAAAGCAGGCAATGCTCTGATATAACATATTATACTACTATTAGTACTACTATTACTACTACTACTACTGCTTCTGTTATTATACCCCCACAAACGAAGTTTAGGGGGGTATACAGGAGTGAACTTGTCTGTCGGTCTGTCTGTCGGTCAGTATTAAGTGTCCGCTCTCTAATTCAAGTAGTTTTCATCCGATCTTAACCAAACTTTGTCAGAAGTTGTATCTACATGATGTCTAGGCCAAGCTCCAACATGGGCCTTGCCGGGTCAAAAACTAGGTCACGGGGCAATTAGTGGGTTTTAAACTTGTCTGCTGTCTAATTCAAGTAGTTTTCATCAGATCTTCACCAAACTTGGTCAGAAGTTGTATCTAGATGATCTTAAGGCCAAGTTCAAACATGGGCCTTGCCAGGTCAAAAACTAGGTAACGGGGTCACTTAGTGCGTTTTAAACATTCAGCATGTTGTCCGCTCTCTAATTCAAGTAGTTTTCATCCGATCTTCACCAAACTTGGTCAGAAGTTGTATCTAGATGATCTTAAGGCCAAATTCGAACATGGGCCTTGCCGGGTCAAAAACTAGGTCACGGGGTCACTTAGTGAGTTTTTTAACATTCAGCATAGGTGTCCTCTCTCTTATTCAAGTAGTTTTCATCCGATCTTCACCAAACTTGGTCAGAAGTTTTATCTAGATGATCTGAAGGTCAAGTTCGAACATGGGCCATGCCAGATCAAAAACTAGCTTACAGGGTCACTAAGTACGTTTAACATTGAGCATGGTGTCCGTTCTCTATTTCAAATAAATTGAATCCAATCTTCACCACACTTGGTCAGAAGTTGTAACTTGATGATGTGTAGGTCAAGTTCGAACATGGGCCATGCGGGGTCAAAAACTAGGTCACCGGGTCACTTAGTGTGTTTTAAACCTCACCATGTTGTCCGCTCTCTGATTTAAGTAGTTTTTATCCAATCTTCACCAAAATTTGTCAGAAGTTGTATTTTGATAATGTCTAGGGCAAGTTTGAATATGGGTCATGCCGGGTCAAAAACAAGGTCACGGGGTATCTTAGTGCCTTTTATACCTCACCATGTTGTCTGCTCTCTAATTCAAGTAGTTTTCATCCAATCCTCACCAAACTTGGTCACAAAGTTTATCTAAATGATCTCTAGGATAAGTTTGAACATGGGCCATTCCGGGCCTAAAACTAGGTCACGGGGTCACTTAGTGCGTTTTTTAACATTCAGCATGGTGTACGCTCTCAGATTCAAGTAATTTACATTCGATCTTCACCAAACTTTGTCAGAAGTTTTATGGGGATGATTTTAAGGGCAAGTTAGAACATGGGCCTTTCTGGGTAAAAAAACTAGGTCATTGGGTCACTCAGTGCGTTTTAAAAATTTAGCATGGCAGGGTTTTCCCTTCCTTTTATTTGAACAGGCCAAATAAAAATTTGAACCGGCCAAGCAAGGCACTCCTGCTAGGGGGGTCCGGGGGCATGCCCCCCCCCCCCCCCGAAAAATTTTGAAAATCTAGACGCAAAATGGTGCATTTTGGGGGGGGGGGGGTTGGACAGAAATTTTAGAGATGAAAATTACTTGTTTTTTTGTGTATCACTTATGGAATTTTTCTAATTTTTTAAAAAATTTGTGAGGGGAGTGCCAAATAATTATACTGTGCATAGTGTGCGATGAATTTTGAAACAAGTCAATAACACGTGTATTTGGCTAACACAGCATTGCAAACGTTATTCAACTAAAAGTATTGTTTGAATAATTTCTTTCATGCATTTTCATCGAGATTTTCATCAATACAAACCTTTCTGACGTTTTGAAGGCGCTGTCACACTGAAAAAATCTCTCAGGGTTCGTTTCATTTTGAGAAAACCATGTGGTTACGATTTTTGAAGTTATTTGCGTACTCAAAATAATCAGCCAATGAGAAGCGCCGTTTTGTAGTTATTTGCGTACTCAAAATAATCAGCCAATGAGAAGCGCCGTTATAAATTATACTTGTTCGGTAAAACGTACACACGGAAGTATAAAGAACATAAACAAAACGATGTTAAATCGATGTTTTCGCTTGTTTAATTTCGTCTTTTCTTAACTTTAACAATTACATCGATCAAAGTTGCAAAACCTCTCATTATTTTTTTTTGTTACCAGCATTTGAACCGGCCAGAAAATCGATTGAACCGGTCAATTTGGCCGGCGGCCGGTTCTTAGGGAAAACTCTGGCATGGTGTCCGCTGTTTTTTGTGAAGACGACATGCAAAATAGTATGTGTCAATGCGACATGTGGGGATATTAGTCACATCTGTGACAAAGCTCTAGTTGTTGCTGCTGCTGTTACTACTACTTTTACTTCTACTATTACTACTACTACTGCTGCTGCTGCTACTGCTACTGCTACTACTACTACTACTACTACTACTACTTCTACTACTGCTACAGCTTCTTCTACTACTACTACTACTACTACTACTACTACTACTACTACTACTACTACTGCTAAAACTACTACTACTACTACTTCTACTACTACTACTTCTACTACTACTACTACTACTACTACTACTACTACTACTACTACTACTACTACTAGTTCTACTACTACTACTACTACTTTTACTACTACTACTACTACTACTTCTACTACTACTACTGCTGCTACTACTACTTCTACTACTACTACTACTACTACTAAGACAACTACTACTACTTCTATTACTACTACTACTACTACTACTTTTACTACTACTACTACAACTACTACGACTACCACTTTGACGACGACGGATGACCAACCGACGACGGACCGATGGACGAAGACCGACAGACGACCAACGGATGACCGATGTTTGGACGAGGGACGGATGACCTAGAGACGAGGCCGGATGACTGGAGGATGGACGATGGACAACCTACGGACGACGCCCGATGGACGACCAACAGACGGTGCATGACCGACGGGCGCCGCCGGATGGACGACCTGAGGAAGGACGATGGACGACCTGAGGAAGGACGATGGACGACCGACGGCGGATAGAAGACCAACGGACGACTGTAGAACGGACGATGGACGACCGAATGACGACCGGACTACGACCAACGGACAACGACTACGAGGACGACAACTACTACTGCTACTGCTATGACTACTACTACCACTACTACTACTACTATTACTACTATCGCTACTGCTGTTACTGCTCCTCCTCCTACTACTTCTACTGCTAATGCTGCTGTTGCTAGTAGTAGTAATTGTAGTAGTAGTAGTAGTAGTAGTAGTAGTAGTAGTAGTAGTAGTAGTAGTAGTAGTAGTAGAAGTAGTAGTAGTAGATGTCATAGTAGTAGTACTGTAGTAGTAGTAGTAGTAGTGGAAGTAGCAGTAGCAGCAGCAGCAGCAGAAGCAGTAGCAGTAGTAGTAACAGCAGGAACAATAACAGCAGCAGTAGTAGTAGTAGAAGAAACTGAGCATTTTGTATGTACATACATGTTTTTCATTCTGTGAAAAGCCATTGATAGAAAAAAGACCAGTTTTACTCCAAATAATGCAATATTAAGACTTTCTCATCAAATTTAATACACTTGTTAAACTTAAAAATCATTTCACCACAGCAAAAATCATATGTGTTCTGTCAAAATTTTATTTACATACAAATTTATTATATTTTAACTATTCTTTGAAAAAACAATGAAAATTATTTCTGTTTATCCCATGACACCAAGAGCACGCATTATCACAAGCAGAAAAAACAACATTATCTATCTTCTTATTGTTAACAAAACAACTATGAATGATTCATGGAATCAAGTTAAATTATCAAGAAAGATAAATCAGCTATTGTAACATAGTCAGTGAAACACAAAAACATACAAATGTCCACAAAGTTTTTATTGAAATTCATTTGCTTTAATTAATCTGTAGCACAAAAGCTTTCTTAATTAATCTGTAGCACAAATGCTTTCCAATGTTAGTAAAATACAAGATAAAAGCGATGCCTAACGGCCTCAAGTTGTGAGTCCTCTTATGTCCGGCTGTGTGTGTGGTACTGTCCAACTACTCAATTGAATAAGTTAATAGAAAATGTGCAAATTTCGACGGGAGCATGTGCAGAGAAACGTGCTCAGAAATTACAAAGTAAATATGATGTTTGCAACTTACAATGTTTATTAACAAAGTTTTCATGCCCCCAGTAGGGTATCATATAGCAGTTGAACTATCTGTCTGTCCCTCTGTCGGAAAACTTTAACATTAGCCATAACTTTTGCAATATTGAAAATAGCAACTTGATATTTGGCATGCATGTGTATATATATCTCATAGAGCTGCACATTTTGAGTGTTGAAAGGTCAAGGTCATCCTTCAAGGTCAAAGGTAAACAAAAACAATTCCTAGGGAAGTATCAACCTTTAAAAGGAGATAATTTCTATTTATCATATGGCAGGTACAGATAATTTTTACAAGGGAAGTAATATGTTTTTATTATATCCCTTTACAAAATATAACTTCCCTTGTAAAAATTATCTGTACCTGCCAAATGATAAAACAAGAGGGCCTGAAAGGCCCAAAGTCGCTCACCTGAAATAAGATATTATTGGGACAAATCTTCTGACCAAGTTTCATGAAGATTGAAAAATAAATGTGGCCTCTAGAGCATTAACAAGGTTTTACTATAGCCATATTAGTAAAAATGCCCCGCCCCCTGGCAGCCATGTTTTTCAACCAACCGGCATCATTTTTGAACTCGTCCAAGATATTATTGGGATGAATCTTCTGACCAAGTTTCATTAAGATAGGACAGTAAATGTGGCCTCTAGAGTGTTAACATGTTTTTACTATAGCCATATAAGGAAAAATGCCCTGCCCCTTGGACGCCATGTTTTTCAAGCAAACATAATTATTTTCAAATGCATCCAAGATATCATTGAGACCAATCTTCTGACCAAATGTCATGAAGATTGGACAATAAATGTGGCCTCTAAAGTGAAAACAAGGTTTTACTATAGCCATAAAAGGAAAAATGCCCCACCCCTGGTGGCCATGTTTTTAAAGCAACCAAAACCATTTTCCAACTTATCCAAGATATCATTGGGACAAATCTTCTGACCAAGTGGCATGATGATCAGAAAATAAATGTGACCTCTAGAGAGTAAACAAGGTTTTACTGAAGCCATATAAGGAAAATGCCCCGCCCCCGTGGTGGCCATGTTTTTCAACCAACCAGCAGCATTTTTGAACTCGCCCAAGATATCATTGGGATGAATCTTCTGACCGAGTTTCATGAAGATCGGACTATAAATGTGGCCTCTAGAGTGTTAACAAGATTTTAGTATAGCCATATAAAGCCATATAAGGAAAAATGCCCCGCCCCTTGGCAGCCATGTTTTTCAAGCAAACGCTACCATTTTCTAACTTATCGAAGATATCATTGGGACAAATCTTCTGACCAAGTGTCATGAAGATCGGAAAATAAATGTGGCCTCTGGAGTGTTAACAAGGTTTTACTAAAGCCATGTAAGGAAAAATGCCCCGCTCCCTGGCGGCCATGTTTTTCAACCAACCCGCATCATTTTGGAACTTGTCCAAGATATTATTGGTTATGAATCTTCTGACCAATTATCATGAAGATAGGAAAATAAATGTGGCATCTAGAGTGTTAACAAGATTTTACTATATCCATATATAGCCATATAAGGAAAAATGCCCCCCCCCCCCCTTGGCAGCCATGTTTTTGCAAGCAAAGGTAACCATTTTTTAACTCATCCAAGATATCATTGGGACAATTCTTCTGAGCAAGTTTCATGAAGATCGGAAAATAAAAGAGGCCTCTAGAGTGTTAACAAGGTTTCACTATAGCCATATAAGGAAAAATGTCCCGCCCCTTGGCAGCCATGTTTTTCAAGCAAACGTTACCATTTTTGAACTCATCCAAGATATCATTGAGACCAATCTTCTGACTAAAGTTCATGAAGATTGGACAATAAATGTGGCCTCTAGAGTATTAACAAGGCAAATGTTTACGCCGCACAACGGACAGCGCACGACGGACAAAAGGCATTCACAAAAACTCACCATGAGCACCTTGTGCTCAGGTGAGCTACAAAATAATAAAATGAATCAAAGCGGCGCAGAAGGGGGCATTGTGTTTCTGACAAACACATCTCTTGTTGATGCTAATTATGACATACATTAATTAAGGAGATAAATCCAGAGATGTTGGTTTGATGGTCAGGTATCTCAGGTATCTATCAATATATATGAGCATGCTTTGTAAGAGAAGACTAATTGCGCATGACATTAATCGAACAACTATGCAAAAATAACAACAAAAGTAACAATAAATATTATTCATGTCTGTAAAAAACGCTTTCAAATATAATCTTGATAAGTTGATTATGGAAACCATACAAGTAGGAAAAAATTCCAGCATTTTCCCTTAGAAGAGCAACAATAACAAAGTAAAACTATTGTTCATATTTGTTTTAAAATATTCAAGCATTTTGGTTTTGATCAGTTACCACAAAAGGGCTATAACTGGAGGCATTCTCACTGACACTTCATCTTATATCCCTTTTGTTGACAGTGACAGTAATGAAGGGCCACAACTTCAAAGCTCAAGGATATTGTCATTCAGATTTCCATTTTGTGTAAAAGTAACAGCAAAGGGTCACAACTGTAGATCTTCTCATTGATAGTGTACATCCAAGTTGTCCTTTTTGTGTGAACAGCAACAAGAAAGTGCCAGAACTGCAGCTGTTATCACAGACACTTAACATTTAAGTTGTCCCCCTTGTGTGGCGCTGGACTGCCGCTACTCTTGCAGTAAGCAAAGCCAGTCTTCCACACATCAGCAATGTCTATCAAATCACTTGCATGATAAAATTGGAGAGTTGTTGATGTCTTACTGATATGGTTGTCCTCTGTAACTCCTGGTTTAGTTCGATAGTATCTCAACAGGGCACTGTATGGGTCATTCATAAGCGTTGCTAGGTTGTCTACTACTTTAAATGTTGGTGTTTCACAGTTTGTGCTGGTTCCAGTCTTCAAAGCGTAGGTGATGTCACCAAAAATTAAACTGGGGACGGATGGTTTGATAAAGTGAAAGGTGAATGCAAATTGTTGAGGATTTATTAGTGCTGAACATGGTGTTTCCCTTGTAACTTGCGTAGTACTCTTACTGATTGCATAGCACTCTTTCTGTCCATCAACTAGAATTTGAAATTTGTAGGTTCCATCATATTCTATGTGAACACTTTTGTCATTGTTTGTGCTCTTTATGTCATTGAGTTTTATCAAGCGTATTAAGTTCTTGCTCCCAGCAGAAGGGTTTGCTTCATAATCAAAATAGCTGTGGCTGAAATAAATGCTTACATTAGTGAAGTACTTTTGATCATCAAATTCTCCCTCCACAATTCTGTGTGGAACTTTGAAATTCAGACTTCCATCTGGATTTCTCTCTGACTGCGTAAAAAGAAAGATCGTAATGGCTCCTCCCAGTGTTACAAACAGTCCCAGCATTATAAAGACACGGTACACAACATGGCGTCTAGATTCCGTATTCACCTTGGCACATTCCAAATCCTTGCGGGCAGATTTGCTGCAGTATCGGACAAGGGTGACAATTATGCGTATGACTGCCCCCACAATAATCAGTGAGGCCTTCACCAGCTGGAAATAACTGATGGCTTCTTCTCTACATGCTACTATGACAACGTTGATGGCTATCTGCGGAACATCCTCTATCCAGACGACAATTGCAGAAAGTAGGTCAACATCCATCCATGGATTTCTGCGGAATATCTCCCACCAAAGGTTGCTTATCTCAAATATAAAGGTGAGAGTTCCAAGAATGGAGAATGCCATCAGAGAATATTTGACGGCGTCCTCTGGTGGTCCATATACAAGGCCTTCCTTGGCTGACCAAACGTCACGAAACAGCAGCCAATCACTGACAAGGTCTGCAGCGTCAAGGCAAAGAACGAGCAAGAAGACAAACACCTTGAACCCAAACTTGTTGTGGCATTGCTGGCAGAAGGGGATGTTGTCCATCATGTTTTTCTGAGGCTGCCTGCGCGCACACACCTCCATTAATTCCACAGGTGTTATTGAGGAGTTCTTCTTTTTATCAGCCATCTTTCGTATTTAATTATAAGGCTTCAAAACATCCACATGGAAGACCAAACTTGGAATTAATCTATGAAATCACTTTATGATCTTTCTTGTTTTAGTCCAAACCTTTTTGTTAAAAAGTCATGTACATGTAACTGTCTTAGTAATTATGGAGTTAAAATTACTATTGCCCTGACAATGACACAAAGTTAAATCCAGCACAGTTCAATTCTACAGCACTGCAATGTTCAATCAAATGTATAGCTCTTTGAAACAATTCTCACTTGTAGTTCTTGGCTATTCCAATTTGTTATTTTACAAAAACCTGTGGTTGCTATGGCAAACGTGGTCCAGCTGCAACTGTTCAATATCTCCTCTCAAAACACAGAAAAATATTTCAATACTATGGCAGTCTGCAATCATTCAGCATCTCCCCCACTGAGTATACATCACCACACCATCTGTCTGCTCTATATTCAAGATCCTTAACACCACAGTTAAATGTTACTGTTGCAAAGCACTTTAAAACTCTCAGCCCTGTGTTATCTTTAGCAGTAACCCATAGCAACAGTGCATTGGCAGATCATCTTACCAAAGATTAAAGTTCAAATGTAGGCCATGCAGGCTTTTCATGAAGTCAGCCAGTGGGAGTTGTGAATGTTTGCCCTTACCCCTTATCTGTGGATATTGACAATATTTGTTCTGATTTGCTTTGATGACACATGTGGGGTGATCTGTTCCCTCGCCTGATATTAAAGACAAATGTTTAAAATATGGCAGTCATTATAATGTAAGATAGACAGACATGAATGTTGGTGTACTGTTTTGTAAAGGCCAACAGTTGTAATTCAAATTTATGCTTTAATTCACCATTGCTATTATAAATGTGTAAATTTATTAATGATAATTGCAGAAACATGGTTAAATTTAATAATGAAGCCTGCAGAAACAATGTGTAAGTTTGTTAATGCTGCGCAGCTTGCATTGTGATTTCTTGTAACATTCCATATAATTCTTTTCCACTTGGAAGCAAAGTGAAAGTCTTATAATTTGCAAACAGCACAACACCAGAACAGCCTGCGTGTAACTCGCAGCCTGTTCAGGTTTTATGCTGTTTGATGCTCACTTGTATCTAAGGGTTGGAAATGAAGACTTAAAAACTTGAATTTAGTAAGAAAGGTCTTTAATTTAACTTTTCAAGGTACTACACAGGCTTCAAAATATCTAAGTGGTAAAGGGTTAATTGATTCATTACTTATTATTCATCAAGAGTATTAATGTACATGTAAACAAGCATTCAGAGTCATTTTGCTGTACAGACCGTACATTTGTTTTGCTGATATGGTGAAATAAAAAAAACTGCAAGCAGTAATCTGTTGTGATATGATATGCAGTTAGAGGGATTCATGTGATGTTCATTGTTACAAAGTCTACATAACTTAGTCAGTGCACAGTCTAATCAGGAACATGTTGCGATATGATATGCAGTTAGAGGGATTCAAGTGATGTTCATTGTTACAAAGTCTACATAACTAAGTCAGTGCACAGTCTAATCAGGAACATGTTGTGATATGATATGCAGTTAGAGGGATTCAAGTGATGTTCATTGTTACAAAGTCTACATAACTTAGTCAGTGCACAGTCTAATCAGGAACAAAACTTTTGGCCTAGACTAGATTTTGTTCAGAATAAACTGTCTTTTAATAAAAACAGCATAGGCTAGTCATTGGCCATACTTGACCCACAAGCATTACATCAGGTTTACACAGGCTGTGGCTAAATTATATGTAGGACAAAAACTGTCTATACCTGTAAAATTAATAGAAAAATAATAAATAAAATATGCATGTTGGGTGCATGTGCATTGTGAATCTGACTGCCTCTTTAAGAAATATTCAAACGTTTTGCCTAATCTAAACATTAACAGAGTTATCAGCAATGGCATTTATGAAACGGAAATCAATAGTATACCTGATTTTCTTGCAGTGTTTGCCAATGACAAGATAAGTGATTATGTTATGCCATGTTTGATGACAGCTAGGTGCAAAGAAATGCTATGCTGACTGATAATCACATTTTTGTAGCATTTCCTATATCAGGGTTCCACACATGCGCCTGCTCTGGGAAAACATTAAATGCATGCAAAGTGTCCTCCTGGATGAGCCTGTGCAGTTTGTACTGACTGATCAGGGAGAATACTTTCTATTTAGACAGTATTTTTGCTAATGAGAAATGTCCCGTGAAAAATACAACAAAAGCAGAATGTGTCCTGATTTATAGCCTATCTGGGCTGCTATTTCTATTTGACACTTTACACATATGCATTTAGCCCCATAATCCCTTATTCAGGAGCATATATAAACTGTCATTGAAATGCCCATCAGGTCATACAGTTTAGAATTCAGATGAGAACGTTTCATTTTGTTAACCAGGTTTTTAACCTGGTTTTCCGAAGGAAAAAACTGGTTATTAGATTGGCGAATGCGGGCGGGCTGGCTGGCGGGCTGGCTGGCGGGCGGGCGGAACAAGCTTGTCCGGGCCATAACTATGTCGCTCATTGTCAGATTTTAAAATCATTTGGCACATTTGTTCACCATCATTGGACGGTGTGTCGCGCGAAATAATTACGTCGATATCTCCAAGGTCAAGGTCACACTTTGAGTTCAAAGGTCAAAAATGGCCATAAATGAGCTTGTCCTGGCCATAACTATGTCATTCATTGTGAGATTTTAAAATCATTTGGCACATTTGTTCACCATCATGGGACGGTGTGTCGCACGAAAGAATCACGTCAATATCTCCAATGTCAAGGTCGCCACGACTAAAAATAGATTATAAAAAAAAAAACTTACAAAGGGGGTTAATTTTGTTTGTTCATTTCAAAAGTTCATTTTGAGTTTTCTCCCTTTATCAGATTTTTTTCACAATGAAAACCTGGTTTTGTGACAATTTTTTCCCTTGTTATTCATTGAAACAAAGCAAAAATCAAATAATACAAACTTGTTAATAAAACTTATGTTTCCAAAATGTGCTATGTGCTGTTTTTTCCTGATCTATATACGGACTGTACTTGGTTGGGAATTGAGGCAGAAATGTAGATTAGTATGAGCCTTGAGAGTGTTTGCTCCAGTGATTAAATAGTATTAATGCATTTTGGACAGATATAAGAGGATTGTTTTGTATAAACAATATGTAAGTCATTGAAAAAGAATAAAGCAGATATATTGGCAGGAATTTCTGGTTTAAATGATTTATATAACGTGCACCATGTTTATCAAAAAGTGCAATACGCATTAATGCTCATAAATCCAATAGTGTCCATGAGAAGTGCTTCAGATGGTAATGAAGTCCATTTTATGTGAAAGGGTTATGGTTAAGTTAAGGGTTTGACTGAGAAAATCCTAATGTTCATTTCATTAAAAAAAATGGCTGTGTCCATTTCAGATTGTTTGCTCGCCATTTCAGATTGAAGGCACATAAATTCCATATAATGGGTATAGCCATTTCAAATTGTAGGCAGATCAATTGTATATTATACTGTTATTTCAGATAGTTGGTGTGTCCATCCTGCGGGCGGGAGAGACGATGGAGCAGGCCCTCTGTGAGGTGTCCCAGAACATCACCATTGGCAAGATCCTCATACAGACCAACCTTGACACTGGCGAACCGGAGGTAGGCACGCTTTCATTCAATAGACTGTAAAAATATTTGAGCCACGTTGTCTGAAAATGGGGCGTAATGTATGTGTGTAGACTGTCATCCTAGCCTGTGCAGTCTGCACAGGGTAATCAGGGACTGCAATTTCCGCCTTGCTGAAATTTTTTGTTTAAAGATGTCTCTACAAAACAACAATCCAGTTTAGGGGGAAAGTGTTGCCCTGATTAGCCTGTGCAGACTGCTCATCTGTTACATTACTTTTCGCACAGCCATAAAGCCTTTTTACAGCAAGAAGCTCATTTAATGGTTTGCTGATTGAGCAATCTTGAACTCTTATAATGACTGTAAAACATGTAAAGCAGGAACAGCAGTTCGGTCAACTTTCAAAAACTATTTTCATTTGTCAAAACACATTTTTGTAGGCATTTTTAAAACCCTATGTTTTAATAAATGACATATCACATTGAAAGAAGTACATTACCCATTGCTTAATCTTCCGTCTAGGCACATCTTCCATGTCATTTGTCAAAACAGCGCTTTTAAAGGTCACTCTAGAAAATCTAGGCTGAATGTAAGCGTTTAAAGTATCATCCCAGATTAGCATGTGCAGTCTGCACCGGCTAATCAGGGATTACACTTTGGCTTTTATGGAATTTGTTTAAAAAAGTCTCTTCTAAAGGAAATAAAGTCTAGGCTAGAATAGTTCACAGGTTAATCTGGGACGATACTTTACGCACATGCTTAAGCCCTGTTTTCCTAGAAAGCTGCTGGTTACATTTCCAGCTACTCTTTGTCAATTACAACAACAGGCGCGTGTTTCACTTTGTCAATTACAACAACAGGTGCTTGTTACATTTGTCAAGTACAACAACAGGTGCTTGTTACATTTGTCAATTATAACAACAGATGCTTGTTACATTTGTCAATTATAACAACAGATGCTTGTTACATTTGTCGATGGCTACAACAGCACTTGTTACATTTTCCAGCTGCACTATCTGCGCCTGCCCAAGGACATCAAGGAGGCCCACGTGATGTTGATGGACGCCACCGTAGCCACAGGAGCGGCGGCCATGATGGCCATACGGGTCCTGCTGGACCACGACGTCCCTGAGGAGAATATCATCCTTCTCTCCATGCTCATGGGCGGATCTGGTTCGACAGTTTTAGTTAAAACATATATTTAAGCTTGATTTAAGCTTATTTAAACACTCTAGAGTCCGTTTAATGGGTAGAATCAGTACTTGGTGTATTTTTGGCAAAGATCTAAAGAACGCTCTCACAGTGGGGATTGAACAGGTGACCTCCTGGTTGTTAGGCAGACACCATAGCCACTATGCCACGACATAGTTACTTAGACAGCAATGAGATTGATTGGTTAGTGCTCATGGGAGGATCTGGTTCGCAAGTTTTACCCTTTCCCACTCCGAAGCAAAGTGAACATGGCTATATGCAACAAGGGTAAAACCAGAACAGCTTGTGAGTAACTCTCAGTCTGTTAAGGTTTTATGCTGTTTGCTGCTCATGAATGTATTATGATTGAAAATGAAGATTTAAATGTTGAAGCCAGGTCTCACATTTAATTATATTTTTTAAAGCACTAAGAACTTGTCAAAGTGTTATCTGAGAAGTAAAGGGATGAAAGGAAGCCATGAGATTGATTGCAATCATTGCATTAGCAGAGGCTGGATATAGCACCATATAATTTATAAGTTTACCACGTATGATTTTCCCCATTTTTTTTTTTTCTTCAAATGTTTTTCTTGCAAAATAGTATGCTTGTCCCTTTCCCATATCAAGTGAAAAGTTAAGATGTTAAGAAAGGTTGAATTTGCATTATTGGTGGCCTGAGTATTTTGGACACTGGGCAGCCCAAGGAAGCAAACAGCATTGGTAAAAATCAAAGTGCTGAAGGCACTGAAGTTGTTCGCTGTTGTCCTCCTTGATTAGCTTGTGCGCATTGCACAGGCTAATCAGTGTGCACAAGCTAATCTTATTTGACGTGCATTAAGCCCCGTTTTCCCTGAAAGCAGCCAATATGTACAGATTTCAATGATAAACACTAGACTGGCAAATGTCGACTTACAAGCTGCTATATAAACTCACTGCTAGAGGGTATATACACTCACTGCTAGAGCAGAATCATTTGTCATCTGCTGCAGACAGGCAGCGGTAATCGTCCCTTGCAAGGTGAATTTTGGTTCTTACCATACTTACCGTAAGGCTTCTAAGCACATGCTGATTTGCAAAATATGCTCTGTAAATTAAGCTTGCCGCTAATGCGACCAACTAATTATGCAATGTGTGTGCAACCTATGTGACACTATTGTCGTTTTCAATAAAATTTAATATAAAACCCTTTCATGTGTTTTTTATGACTGTGTCTTCAGGTGTTCATTCTATTGCCTACGCATTCCCAAACGTGAAGCTTGTCACCACTGCTGTGGATAAGGAGGTCAACGATGAATTCCACATTCTACCTGGTCTTGGTGAGTATAACATTAGCTGCGTTCTTAGAAATGTGGGCTTAATGCATGTGCGTTAAGTGTTGTCCTAAATTAGCCTGGTCCACACAGGCTTATTAGGGATGACAAATTTTGCCTTTTTAGATTTTTTTGTTTAATCAAAGTCTCTTCTAAACAAAAATCCATTCTAGGCAGAAAGTGTTATTCCCGATTAGCCTGTGCTGGGGTGATACTTAACCCACATGCATTAAGCCCAGTTTTCCCAGAATGAGGCTCATATTATGTTGGGGCAATGTTTACTGGAGAATGATATCCTGAAGCCTAGGATTGAGCAGCTGATTTTTCAATTTAATTGTAATGTTCTGAAGCTACTTGAAAGTTATCCTATCATGGACATCAACACCACAAATAACATCATTCTTAATTTAAAACAATGTATTGATGACATAAGCACAATTTTGAGCCTGTAAATATTGAATCTCTAAAGTATGTTTTCTTGTGTATATTGTATACTGTGAAACCATTATTATTCGCCAGGCATTAATTTTGGTATATTTTGTCAGCAGATCAAAGACAAATTTAAGTTTGTAACTAATAATTATGTCAAATGCATCAAAAAACATTTTAAGACAGAATTACCTTAGGCATGAAATAAATTAATATCCATCTTAATCCATGCATACATCCCTTGTGTGTTTCGCAATATAGATATATCCAGATACTGGTATTACACCATGTGGAGTACATTATTCTGTGACACATTATTAACTGACACATTACATCTTCTGTACAACGCTAATGCAGTAAAGCTGTTTCAATAGTGTTGACTTCGTTTAGATATAGTAGAAAGGAATAGCACTAATTGTAAACCATTTTATTATCCATATATTTATTATTTTGCTGTCACTTATTATAACCCATAACATTCACACCTTATCTAATTAATGCAGATAAAGTTAAATTTGTTGTCAGTTTGGCCTTGATTGTAATTAAATAAGACTTCTTGGAAAATGGCTTCATTGCTTCAAACTATAGTAACCAGTCGTTCAGTCCAACAAATCCGCTTATCATAACAATGAACTAGTTAATTGGCATATATTACATATCGTTACTATAAATAGTAACAAAATGACGTTGCAAGCGGGCTGTTTTTCGCATTAGCCTGTGGGGAGTTCACATGCTTATCTGGGACAACACTTCATGTACATGCATTAAACATGGTTTTCCTACTGTTGGGAGTTCACATGCTTATCTGGGACAACACTTCATGTACATGCATTAAACGTGGTTTTCCTACTGTTGGGAGTTCACATGTTTATCTGGGACAACACTTCATGTACATGCATTAAACATGGTTTTCCTACTGTTAGGAGTTCACATGCTTATCTGGGACAACACTTCATGTACATGAATTAAACATGGTTTTCCTACTGTTGGGAGTTCACATGCTTATCTGGGACAACACTTCATGTACATGCATTAAACATGGTTTTCCTACTGTTGGGAGTTCACATGTTTATCTGGGACAACACTTCATGTACATGCATTAAACGTGGTTTTCCTACTGTTGGGAGTTCACATGCTTATCCGGGACAACACTTCATGTACATGCATTAAACATGGTTTTCCTACTGTTAAGAGTTCACATGCTTATCTGGGACAACACTTCATGTACATGCATTAAACATGGTTTTCCTACTGTTGGGAGTTCACATGCTTATCTGGGACAACACTTCATGCACATGCATTAAACATGGTTTTCCTACTGTTGGAAGTTCACATCCTTATCTGGGACAACACTTCATGTACATGCATTAAACATGGTTTTCCTACTGTTTGGAGTTCACATGCTTATCTGGGACAACACTTCATGTACATGCATTAAACACGGTTTTCCTACTGTTGGGAGTTCACATGCTTATCTGGGACAACACTTCATGTACATGCATTAAACATGGTTTTCCTACTGTTGGGAGTTCACATGCTTATCTGGGACAACACTTCATGTACATGCATTAAACATGGTTTTCCTACTGTTTGGAGTTCACATGCTTATCCGGGACAACACTTCATGTACATGCATTAAACATGGTTTTCCTACTGTTGGGAGTTCACATGCTTATCCTGGACAACACTGCATGTACATGCATTAAACATGGTTTTCCTACTGTTGGGAGTTCACATGCTTATCTGGGACAACACTTCATGTACATGCATTAAACATGGTTTTCCTACTGTTGGGAGTTCACATGCTTATCTGGGACAACACTTCATGTACATGCATTAAACATGGTTTTCCTACTGTTGGGAGTTCACATGCTTATCTGGGACAACACTTCATGTACATGCATTAAACATGGTTTTCCTACTGTTGGGAGTTCACGTGCTTATCTGGGACAACACTTCATGTACATGCATTAAACGTGGTTTTCCTACTGTTGGGAGTTCACATGCTTATCTGTGACAACACTTCATGTACATGCATTAAACGTGGTTTCCTACTGTTGGGAGTTCACATGCTTATCTGTGACAACACTTCATGTACATGCATTAAACGTGGTTTTCCTACTGTTGGGAGTTTACATGCTTATCTGGGACAACACTTCATGTACATGCATTAAACGTGGTTTTCCTACTGTGGCAAGTTCACATGCTTATCTGTGACAACACTTCATATACATGCATTAAATATGGTTTTCCTACTGTTGGGAGTTCACATGCTTATCTGGGACAACACTTCATGTACATGCATTAAACGTGGTTTTCCTACTGTTTGGAGTTCACATGCTTATCTGGGACAACACTTCATGTACATGCATTAAACATGGTTTTCCTACTGTTTGGAGTTCACATGCTTATTTGGGACAGCACTTCATGTACATGCATTAAACATGGTTTTCCTACTGTTAAGAGTTCACATGCTTATCTGGGACAACACTTCATGTACATGCATTAAACGTGGGTTTCCTACTGTTTGGAGTTCACATGCTTATCTGGGACAACACTTCATGTACATGCATTAAACATGGTTTTCCTACTGTTTGGAGTTCACATGCTTATCTGGGACAGCACTTCATGTACATGCATTAAACATGGTTTTCCTACTGTTGGGAGTTCACATGCTTATCTGGGACAACACTTCATGTACATGCATTAAACATGGTTTTCCTACTGTTGGGAGTTCACATGTTTATCTGGGACAACACTTCATGTACATGCATTAAACATGGTTTTCCTACTGTTGGGAGTTCACGTGCTTATCTGGGACAACACTTCATGTACATTCATTAAACGTGGTTTTCCTACTGTTGGGAGTTCACATGCTTATCTGTGACAACACTTCATGTACATGCATTAAATGTGGTTTTCCTACTGTTGGGAGTTCACATGCTTATCTGGGACAACACTTCATGTACATGCATTAAACGTGGTTTTCCTACTGTTGGGAGTTTACATGCTTATCTGGGACAACACTTCATGTACATGCATTAAACGTGGTTTTCCTACTGTGGCGAGTTCACATGCTTATCTGTGACAACACTTCATGTACATGCATTAAATATGGTTTTCCTACTGTTGGGAGTTCACATGCTTATCTGGGACAACACTTCATGTACATGCATTAAACATGGTTTTCCTACTGTTGGGAGTTCACATGCTTATCTGGGACAACACTTCATGTACATGCATTAAACATGGTTTTCCTACTGTTGGGAGTTCACATGCTTATCTGGGACAACACTTCATGTACATGCATTAAACATGGTTTTCCTACTGTTGGGAGTTCACATGCTTATCTGTGACAACACTTCATGTACATGCATTAAACGTGGTTTTCCTACTGTTGGGAATTTACATGCTTATCTGGGACAACACTTCATGTACATGCACTAAACGTGGTTTTCCTACTGTGGCGAGTTCACATGCTTATCTGTGACAACACTTCATGTACATGCATTAAATATGGTTTTCCTACTGTTGGGAGTTCACATGCTTATCTGGGACAACACTTCATGTACATGCATTAAACATGGTTTTCCTACTGTTTGGAGTTAACATGCTTATCTGGGACAACACTTCATGTACATGCATTAAACATGGTTTTCCTACTGTTGGGAGTTCACATGTTTATCTGGGACAACACTTCATGTACATGCATTAAACGTGGTTTTCCTACTGTTGGGAGTTCACATGCTTATCCGGGACAACACTTCATGTACATGCATTAAACATGGTTTTCCTACTGTTGGGAGTTTACATGCTTATCTGGGACAACACTTCATGTACATGCATTAAACATGGTTTTCCTACTGTTGGGAGTTCACATGCTTATCTGGGACAACACTTCATGTACATGCATTAAACACGGTTTTCCTACTGTTGGGTGTTCACATGCTTATCTGGGACAACACTTCATGTACATGCATTAAACATGGTTTTCCTACTGTTGGGAGTTCACATGCTTATCTGGGACAACACTTCATGTACATGCATTAAACGTGGTTTTCCTACTGTTGGGAGTTCACATGCTTATCTGGGACAGCACTTCATGTACATGCATTAAACATGGTTTTCCTACTGTTGGGAGTTCACATGCTTATCTGGGACAACACTTCATGTACATGCATTAAACATGGTTTTCCTACTGTTGGGAGTTCACATGTTTATCTGGGACAACACTTCATGTACATGCATTAAACATGGTTTTCCTACTGTTGGGAGTTCACATGCTTATCTGGGACAACACTTCATGTACATGCATTAAACATGGTTTTCCTACTGTTTGGAGTTAACATGCTTATCTGGGACAACACTTCATGTACATGCATTAAACATGGTTTTCCTACTGTTGGGAGTTCACATGTTTATCTGGGACAACACTTCATGTACATGCATTAAACGTGGTTTTCCTACTGTTGGGAGTTCACATGCTTATCCGGGACAACACTTCATGTATATGCATTAAACATGGTTTTCCTACTGTTGGGAGTTTACATGCTTATCTGGGACAACACTTCATGTACATGCATTAAACATGGTTTTCCTACTGTTGGGAGTTCACATGCTTATCTGGGACAACACTTCATGTACATGCATTAAACACGGTTTTCCTACTGTTGGGAGTTCACATGCTTATCTGGGACAACACTTCATGTACATGCATTAAACATGGTTTTCCTACTGTTGGGAGTTCACATGCTTATCTGGGACAACACTTCATGTACATGCATTAAACGTGGTTTTCCTACTGTTGGGAGTTCACATGTTTATCTGGGACAACACTTCATGTACATGCATTAAACATGGTTTTCCTACTGTTGGGAGTTCACATGCTTATCTGGGACAACACTTCATGTACATGCATTAAACATGGTTTCCTACTGTTGGGAGTTCACATGCTTATCTGGGACAACACTTCATGTACATGCATTAAACATGGTTTTCCTACTGTTGGGAGTTCACATGTTTATCTGGGACAACACTTCATGTACATGCATTAAACGTGGTTTTCCTACTGTTGGGAGTTCACATGCTTATCCGGGACAACACTTCATGTACATGCATTAAACATGGTTTTCCTACTGTTAAGAGTTCACATGCTTATCTGGGACAACACTTCATGTACATGCATTAAACATGGTTTTCCTACTGTTGGGAGTTCACATGCTTATCTGGGATAACACTTCATGCACATGCATTAAACATGGTTTTCCTACTGTTGGAAGTTCACATCCTTATCTGGGACAACACTTCATGTACATGCATTAAACATGGTTTTCCTACTGTTTGGAGTTCACATGCTTATCTGGGACAACACTTCATGTACATGCATTAAACACGGTTTTCCTACTGTTGGGAGTTCACATGCTTATCTGGGACAACACTTCATGTACATGCATTAAACATGGTTTTCCTACTGTTGGGAGTTCACATGCTTATCTGGGACAACACTTCATGTACATGCATTAAACATGGTTTTCCTACTGTTTGGAGTTCACATGCTTATCGACGACAACACTTCATGTACATGCATTAAACATGGTTTTCCTACTGTTGGGAGTTCACATGCTTATCCGGGACAACACTGCATGTACATGCATTAAACATGGTTTTCCTACTGTTGGGAGTTCACATGCTTATCTGGGACAACACTTCATGTACATGCATTAAACATGGTTTTCCTACTGTTGGGAGTTCACATGCTTATCTGGGACAACACTTCATGCACATGCATTAAACATGGTTTTCCTACTGTTGGAAGTTCACATCCTTATCTGGGACAACACTTCATGTACATGCATTAAACATGGTTTTCCTACTGTTTGGAGTTCACATGCTTATCTGGGACAACACTTCATGTACATGCATTAAACACGGTTTTCCTACTGTTGGGAGTTCACATGCTTATCTGGGACAACACTTCATGTACATGCATTAAACATGGTTTTCCTACTGTTGGGAGTTCACATGCTTATCTGGGACAACACTTCATGTACATGCATTAAACATGGTTTTCCTACTGTTTGGAGTTCACATGCTTATCCGGGACAACACTTCATGTACATGCATTAAACATGGTTTTCCTACTGTTGGGAGTTCACATGCTTATCCTGGACAACACTGCATGTACATGCATTAAACATGGTTTTCCTACTGTTGGGAGTTCACATGCTTATCTGGGACAACACTTCATGTACATGCATTAAACATGGTTTTCCTACTGTTGGGAGTTCACATGCTTATCTGGGACAACACTTCATGTACATGCATTAAACATGGTTTTCCTACTGTTGGGAGTTCACATGCTTATCTGGGACAACACTTCATGTACATGCATTAAACATGGTTTTCCTACTGTTGGGAGTTCACGTGCTTATCTGGGACAACACTTCATGTACATGCATTAAACGTGGTTTTCCTACTGTTGGGAGTTCACATGCTTATCTGTGACAACACTTCATGTACATGCATTAAACGTGGTTTTCCTACTGTTGGGAGTTCACATGCTTATCTGTGACAACACTTCATGTACATGCATTAAACGTGGTTTTCCTACTGTTGGGAGTTTACATGCTTATCTGGGACAACACTTCATGTACATGCATTAAACGTGGTTTTCCTACTGTGGCGAGTTCACATGCTTATCTGTGACAACACTTCATATACATGCATTAAATATGGTTTTCCTACTGTTGGGAGTTCACATGCTTATCTGGGACAACACTTCATGTACATGCATTAAACGTGGTTTTCCTACTGTTTGGAGTTCACATGCTTATCTGGGACAACACTTCATGTACATGCATTAAACATGGTTTTCCTACTGTTTGGAGTTCACATGCTTATTTGGGACAGCACTTCATGTACATGCATTAAACATGGTTTTCCTACTGTTAGAGTTCACATGCTTATCTGGGACAACACTTCATGTACATGCATTAAACGTGGGTTTTCCTACTGTTTGGAGTTCACATGCTTATCTGGGACAACACTTCATGTACATGCATTAAACATGGTTTTCCTACTGTTTGGAGTTCACATGCTTATCTGGGACAGCACTTCATGTACATGCATTAAACATGGTTTTCCTACTGTTGGGAGTTCACATGCTTATCTGGGACAACACTTCATGTACATGCATTAAACATGGTTTTCCTACTGTTGGGAGTTCACATGTTTATCTGGGACAACACTTCATGTACATGCATTAAACATGGTTTTCCTACTGTTGGGAGTTCACGTGCTTATCTGGGACAACACTTCATGTACATTCATTAAACGTGGTTTTCCTACTGTTGGGAGTTCACATGCTTATCTGTGACAACACTTCATGTACATGCATTAAATGTGGTTTTCCTACTGTTGGGAGTTCACATGCTTATCTGGGACAACACTTCATGTACATGCATTAAACGTGGTTTTCCTACTGTTGGGAGTTTACATGCTTATCTGGGACAACACTTCATGTACATGCATTAAACGTGGTTTTCCTACTGTGGCGAGTTCACATGCTTATCTGTGACAACACTTCATGTACATGCATTAAATATGGTTTTCCTACTGTTGGGAGTTCACATGCTTATCTGGGACAACACTTCATGTACATGCATTAAACATGGTTTTCCTACTGTTGGGAGTTCACATGCTTATCTGGGACAACACTTCATGTACATGCATTAAACATGGTTTTCCTACTGTTGGGAGTTCACATGCTTATCTGGGACAACACTTCATGTACATGCATTAAACATGGTTTTCCTACTGTTGGGAGTTCACATGCTTATCTGTGACAACACTTCATGTACATGCATTAAACGTGGTTTTCCTACTGTTGGGAATTTACATGCTTATCTGGGACAACACTTCATGTACATGCACTAAACGTGGTTTTCCTACTGTGGCGAGTTCACATGCTTATCTGTGACAACACTTCATGTACATGCATTAAATATGGTTTTCCTACTGTTGGGAGTTCACATGCTTATCTGGGACAACACTTCATGTACATGCATTAAACATGGTTTTCCTACTGTTTGGAGTTAACATGCTTATCTGGGACAACACTTCATGTACATGCATTAAAACATGGTTTTCCTACTGTTGGGAGTTTCACATGTTTATCTGGGACAACACTTCATGTACATGCATTAAACGTGGTTTTCCTACTGTTGGGAGTTCACATGCTTATCCGGGGACAACACTTCATGTACATGCATTAAACATGGTTTTCCTACTGTTGGGAGTTTACATGCTTATCTGGGACAACACTTCATGTACATGCATTAAACATGGTTTTCCTACTGTTGGGAGTTCACATGCTTATCTGGGACAACACTTCATGTACATGCATTAAACACGGGTTTTCCTACTGTTGGGAGTTCACATGCTTATCTGGGACAACACTTCATGTACATGCATTAAACATGGTTTTCCTACTGTTGGGAGTTCACATGCTTATCTGGGACAACACTTCATGTACATGCATTAAACGTGGTTTTCCTACTGTTGGGAGTTCACATGCTTATCTGGGACAAGCACTTCATGTACATGCATTAAACATGGTTTTCCTACTGTTGGGAGTTCACATGCTTATCTGGGACAACACTTCATGTACATGCATTAAACATGGTTTTCCTACTGTTGGGAGTTCACATGCTTATCTGGGACAACACTTCATGTACATGCATTAAACATGGTTTTCCTACTGTTGGGAGTTCACATGCTTATCTGGGACAACACTTCATGTACATGCATTAAACGTGGTTTTCCTACTGTTGGGAGTTCACATGCTTATCTGTGACAACACTTCATGTACATGCATTAAAATGTGGTTTTCCTACTGTTGGGAGTTCACATGCTTATCTGGGACAACACTTCATGTACATGCATTAAACGTGGTTTTCCTACTGTTGGGAGTTCACATGCTTATCTGGGACAACACTTCATGTACATGCATTAAACATGGTTTTCCTACTGTTGGGAGTTCACATGCTTATCTGGGACAACACTTCATGTACATGCATTAAACATGGTTTTCCTACTGTTGGGAGTTCACATGCTTATCTGGGACAACACTTCATGTACATGCATTAAACATGGTTTTCCTACTGTTGGGAGTTCACATGCTTATCTGGGACAACACTTCATGTACATGCATTAAACATGGTTTTCCTACTGTTGGGAGTTCACATGCTTATCTGGGACAACACTTCATGTACATGCATTAAACATGGTTTTCCTACTGTTGGGAGTTCACATGCTTATCTGGGACAACACTTCATGTACATGCATTAAACAGTGGTTTTCCTACTGTTGGGAGTTCACATGCTTATCTGGGACAACACTTCATGTACATGCATTAAACATGGTTTTCCTACTGTTGGGAGTTCACATGCTTATCTGGGACAACACTTCATGTACATGCATTAAACATGGTTTTCCTACTGTTGGGAGTTCACATGCTTATCTGGGACAACACTTCATGTACATGCATTAAACATGGTTTTCCTACTGTTGGGAGTTCACATGCTTATCTGGGACAACACTTCATGTACATGCATTAAACATGGTTTTCCTACTGTTGGGAGTTCACATGCTTATCTGGGACAACACTTCATGTACATGCATTAAACATGGTTTTCCTACTGTTGGGAGTTCACATGCTTATCTGGGACAACACTTCATGTACATGCATTAAACATGGTTTCCTACTGTTGGGAGTTCACATGCTTATCTGGGACAACACTTCATGTACATGCATTAAACATGGTTTTCCTACTGTTGGGAGTTCACATGCTTATCTGGGACAACACTTCATGTACATGCATTAAACATGGTTTTCCTACTGTTGGGAGTTCACATGCTTATCTGGGACAACACTTCATGTACATGCATTAAACATTGGTTTTCCTACTGTTGGGAGTTCACATGCTTATCTGGGACAACACTTCATGTACATGCATTAAACATGGTTTTCCTACTGTTGGGAGTTCACATGCTTATCTGGGACAACACTTCATGTACATGCATTAAACATGGTTTTCCTACTGTTGGGAGTTCACATGCTTATCTGGGACAACACTTCATGTACATGCATTAAACATGGTTTTCCTACTGTTGGGAGTTCACATGCTTATCTGGGACAACACTTCATGTACATGCATTAAACATGGTTTTCCTACTGTTGGGAGTTCACATGCTTATCTGGGACAACACTTCATGTACATGCATTAAACATGGTTTTCCTACTGTTGGGAGTTCACATGCTTATCTGGGACAAACACTTCATGTACATGCATTAAACATGGTTTTCCTACTGTTGGGAGTTCACATGCTTATCTGGGACACACTTCATGTACATGCATTAAACATGGTTTTCCTACTGTTGGGAGTTCACATGCTTATCTGGGACAACACTTCATGTACATGCATTAAACATTGGTTTCCTACTGTTGGAGTTCACATGCTTATCTGGGACAACACTTCATGTACATGCATTAAACATGGTTTTCCTACTGTTGGAGTTCACATGCTTATCTGGGACAACACTTCATGTACATGCATTAAACATGGTTTCCTACTGTTGGGAGTTCACATGCTTATCTGGGACAACACTTCATGTACATGCATTAAACATGGTTTTCCTACTGTTGGGAGTTCACATGCTTATCTGGGACAACACTTCATGTACATGCATTAAACATGGTTTTTCCTACTGTTTGGGAGTTCACATGCTTATCTGGGACAACACTTCATGTACATGCATTAAACATGGTTTTCCTACTGTTGGGAGTTCACATGCTTATCTGGGACAACACTTCATGTACATGCATTAAACATGGTTTTCCTACTGTTGGGAGTTCACATGCTTATCTGGGACAACACTTCATGTACATGCATTAAACAGTGGTTTTCCTACTGTTGGGAGTTCACATGCTTATCTGGGACAACACTTCATGTACATGCATTAAACGTGGTTTTCCTACTGTTGGGAGTTCACATGCTTATCTGTGACAACACTTCATGTACATGCATTAAACTATGGTTTTCCTACTGTTGGGAGTTCACATGCTTATCTGGGACAACACTTCATGTACATGCATTAAACATGGTTTTCCTACTGTTGGGAGTTCACATGCTTATCTGGGACAACACTTCATGTACATGCATTAAACATGGTTTTCCTACTGTTGGGAGTTCACATGCTTATCTGGGACAACACTTCATGTACATGCATTAAACAGTGGTTTTCCTACTGTTGGGAGTTCACATGCTTATCTGGGACAACACTTCATGTACATGCATTAAACATGGTTTTCCTACTGTTGGGAGTTCACATGCTTATCTGGGACAACACTTCATGTACATGCATTAAACATGGTTTTCCTACTGTTGGGAGTTCACATGCTATCTGGGACAACACTTCATGTACATGCATTAAACATGGTTTTCCTACTGTTGGAGTTCACATGCTTATCTGGGACAACACTTCATGTACATGCATTAAACATGGTTTTCCTACTGTTGGGAGTTCACATGCTTATCTGGGACAACACTTCATGTACATGCATTAAACATGGTTTTCCTACTGTTGGGAGTTCACATGCTTATCTGGGACAACACTTCATGTACATGCATTAAACTGGTTTTCCTACTGTTGGGAGTTCACATGCTTATCTGGGACAACACTTCATGTACATGCATTAAACATGGTTTTCCTACTGTTGGGAGTTCACATGCTTATCTGGGACAACACTTCATGTACATGCATTAAACATGGTTTTCCTACTGTTGGGAGTTCACATGCTTATCTGGGACAACACTTCATGTACATGCATTAAACATGGTTTTCCTACTGTTGGGAGTTCACATGCTTATCTGGGACAACACTTCATGTACATGCATTAAACATGGTTTTCCTACTGTTGGGAGTTCACATGCTTATCTGGGACAACACTTCATGTACATGCATTAAACGTGGTTTTCCTACTGTTGGGAGTTCACATGCTTATCTGGGACAACACTTCATGTACATGCATTAAACATGGTTTTCCTACTGTTGGGAGTTCACATGCTTATCTGGGACAACACTTCATGTACATGCATTAAACATGGTTTTCCTACTGTTGGGAGTTCACATGCTTATCTGGGACAACACTTCATGTACATGCATTAAACATGGTTTTCCTACTGTTGGGAGTTCACATGCTTATCTGGGACAACACTTCATGTACATGCATTAAACATGGTTTTCCTACTGTTGGGAGTTCACATGCTTATCTGGGACAACACTTCATGTACATGCATTAAACATGGTTTTCCTACTGTTGGGAGTTCACATGCTTATCTGGGACAACACTTCATGTACATGCATTAAACATGGTTTTCCTACTGTTGGGAGTTCACATGCTTATCTGGGACAACACTTCATGTACATGCATTAAACATGGTTTTCCTACTGTTGGGAGTTCACATGCTTATCTGGGACAACACTTCATGTACATGCATTAACATGGTTTTCCTACTGTTGGGAGTTCACATGCTTATCTGGGACAACACTTCATGTACATGCATTAAACATGGTTTTCCTACTGTTGGGAGTTCACATGCTTATCTGGGACAACACTTCATGTACATGCATTAAACATGGTTTTCCTACTGTTGGGAGTTCACATGCTTATCTGGGACAACACTTCATGTACATGCATTAAACATGGTTTTCCTACTGTTGGGAGTTCACATGCTTATCTGGGACAACACTTCATGTACATGCATTAAACATGGTTTTCCTACTGTTGGGAGTTCACATGCTTATCTGGGACAACACTTCATGTACATGCATTAAACAGTGGTTTTCCTACTGTTGGGAGTTCACATGCTTATCTGGGACAACACTTCATGTACATGCATTAAACATGGTTTTCCTACTGTTGGGAGTTCACATGCTTATCTGGGACAACACTTCATGTACATGCATTAAACATGGTTTTCCTACTGTTTGGAGTTCACATGCTTATCTGGGACAACACTTCATGTACATGCATTAAACATGGTTTTCCTACTGTTGGGAGTTCACATGCTTATCTGGGACAACACTTCATGTACATGCATTAAACATGGTTTTCCTACTGTTGGGAGTTCACATGCTTATCTGGGACAACACTTCATGTACATGCATTAAACATGGTTTTCCTACTGTTGGGAGTTCACATGCTTATCTGGGACAACACTTCATGTACATGCATTAAACATGGTTTTCCTACTGTTGGGAGTTCACATGCTTATCTGGGACAACACTTCATGTACATGCATTAAACATGGTTTTCCTACTGTTGGGAGTTCACATGCTTATCTGGGACAACACTTCATGTACATGCATTAAACATGGTTTTCCTACTGTTGGGAGTTCACATGCTTATCTGGGACAACACTTCATGTACATGCATTAAACATGGTTTTCCTACTGTTGGGAGTTCACATGCTTATCTGGGACAACACTTCATGTACATGCATTAAACATGGTTTTCCTACTGTTGGAGTTCACATGCTTATCTGGGACAACACTTCATGTACATGCATTAAACATGGTTTTCCTACTGTTGGGAGTTCACATGCTTATCTGGGACAACACTTCATGTACATGCATTAAACATGGTTTTCCTACTGTTGGGAGTTCACATGCTTATCTGGGACAACACTTCATGTACATGCATTAAACATGGTTTTCCTACTGTTTGGGAGTTCACATGCTTATCTGGGACAACACTTCATGTACATGCATTAAACATGGTTTTCCTACTGTTGGGAGTTCACATGCTTATCTGGGACAACACTTCATGTACATGCATTAAACATGGTTTTCCTACTGTTGGGAGTTCACATGCTTATCTGGGACAACACTTCATGTACATGCATTAAACATGGTTTTCCTACTGTTGGGAGTTCACATGCTTATCTGGGACAACACTTCATGTACATGCATTAAACATGGTTTTCCTACTGTTGGGAGTTCACATGCTTATCTGGGACAACACTTCATGTACATGCATTAAACATGGTTTTCCTACTGTTGGGAGTTCACATGCTTATCTGGGACAACACTTCATGTACATGCATTAAACATGGTTTCCTACTGTTGGGAGTTCACATGCTTATCTGGGACAACACTTCATGTACATGCATTAAACATGGTTTTCCTACTGTTGGGAGTTCACATGCTTATCTGGGACAACACTTCATGTACATGCATTAAACAGTGGTTTTCCTACTGTTGGGAGTTCACATGCTTATCTGGGACAACACTTCATGTACATGCATTAAACATGGTTTTCCTACTGTTGGAGTTCACATGCTTATCTGGGACAACACTTCATGTACATGCATTAAACATGGTTTTCCTACTGTTGGGAGTTCACATGCTTATCTGGGACAACACTTCATGTACATGCATTAAACATGGTTTTCCTACTGTTGGGAGTTCACATGCTTATCTGGGACAACACTTCATGTACATGCATTAAACATGGTTTTCCTACTGTTTGGAGTTCACATGCTTATCTGGGACAACACTTCATGTACATGCATTAAACATGGTTTTCCTACTGTTGGAGTTCACATGCTTATCTGGGACAACACTTCATGTACATGCATTAAACATGGTTTTCCTACTGTTGGGAGTTCACATGCTTATCTGGGACAACACTTCATGTACATGCATTAAACATGGTTTTCCTACTGTTGGGAGTTCACATGCTTATCTGGGACAACACTTCATGTACATGCATTAAACATGGTTTTCCTACTGTTGGGAGTTCACATGCTTATCTGGGACAACACTTCATGTACATGCATTAAACATGGTTTTCCTACTGTTGGGAGTTCACATGCTTATCTGGGACAACACTTCATGTACATGCATTAAACATGGTTTTCCTACTGTTGGGAGTTTCACATGCTTATCTGGGACAACACTTCATGTACATGCATTAAACAGTGGTTTTCCTACTGTTGGGAGTTCACATGCTTATCTGGGACAACACTTCATGTACATGCATTAAACTATGGTTTTCCTACTGTTGGGAGTTCACATGCTTATCTGGGACAACACTTCATGTACATGCATTAAACATGGTTTTCCTACTGTTGGGAGTTCACATGCTTATCTGGGACAACACTTCATGTACATGCATTAAACATGGTTTTCCTACTGTTGGGAGTTCACATGCTTATCTGGGACAACACTTCATGTACATGCATTAAACATGGTTTTCCTACTGTTGGGAGTTCACATGCTTATCTGGACAACACTTCATGTACATGCATTAAACGTGGTTTTCCTACTGTTGGGAATTTACATGCTTATCTGGGACAACACTTCATGTACATGCACTAAACGTGGTTTTCCTACTGTGGCGAGTTCACATGCTTATCTGTGACAACACTTCATGTACATGCATTAAATATGGTTTTCCTACTGTTGGGAGTTCACATGCTTATCTGGGACAACACTTCATGTACATGCATTAAACATGGTTTTCCTACTGTTTGGAGTTAACATGCTTATCTGGGACAACACTTCATGTACATGCATTAAACATGGTTTTCCTACTGTTGGGAGTTCACATGTTTATCTGGGACAACACTTCATGTACATGCATTAAACGTGGTTTTCCTACTGTTGGGAGTTCACATGCTTATCCGGGACAAACACTTCATGTACATGCATTAAACATGGTTTTCCTACTGTTGGGAGTTTACATGCTTATCTGGGACAACACTTCATGTACATGCATTAAACATGGTTTTCCTACTGTTGGGAGTTCACATGCTTATCTGGGACAACACTTCATGTACATGCATTAAACACGGTTTTCCTACTGTTGGGAGTTCACATGCTTATCTGGGACAACACTTCATGTACATGCATTAAACATGGTTTTCCTACTGTTGGGAGTTCACATGCTTATCTGGGACAACACTTCATGTACATGCATTAAACGTGGTTTTCCTACTGTTGGGAGTTCACATGCTTATCTGGGACAGCACTTCATGTACATGCATTAAACATGGTTTTCCTACTGTTGGGAGTTCACATGCTTATCTGGGACAACACTTCATGTACATGCATTAAACATGGTTTTCCTACTGTTGGGAGTTCACATGTTTATCTGGGACAACACTTCATGTACATGCATTAAACATGGTTTTCCTACTGTTGGGAGTTCACGTGCTTATCTGGGACAACACTTCATGTACATTCATTAACGTGGTTTTCCTACTGTTGGGAGTTCACATGCTTATCTGTGACAACACTTCATGTACATGCATTAAATGTGGTTTTCCTACTGTTGGGAGTTCACATGCTTATCTGGGACAAACACTTCATGTACATGCATTAAACGTGGTTTTCCTACTGTTGGGAGTTTACATGCTTATCTGGGACAACACTTCATGTACATGCATTAAACGTGGTTTTCCTACTGTGGCGAGTTCACATGCTTATCTGTGACAACACTTCATGTACATGCATTAAATATGGTTTTCCTACTGTTGGGAGTTCACATGCTTATCTGGGACAACACTTCATGTACATGCATTAAACATGGTTTTCCTACTGTTGGGAGTTCACATGCTTATCTGGGACAACACTTCATGTACATGCATTAAACATGGTTTTCCTACTGTTGGGAGTTCACATGCTTATCTGGGACAACACTTCATGTACATGCATTAAACATGGTTTTCCTACTGTTGGGAGTTCACATGCTTATCTGTGACAACACTTCATGTACATGCATTAAACGTGGTTTTCCTACTGTTGGGAATTACATGCTTATCTGGGACAACACTTCATGTACATGCACTAAACGTGGTTTTCCTACTGTGGCGAGTTCACATGCTTATCTGTGACAACACTTCATGTACATGCATTAAATATGGTTTTCCTACTGTTGGGAGTTCACATGCTTATCTGGGACAACACTTCATGTACATGCATTAAACATGGTTTTCCTACTGTTTGGAGTTAACATGCTTATCTGGGACAACACTTCATGTACATGCATTAAACATGGTTTTCCTACTGTTGGGAGTTCACATGTTTATCTGGGACAACACTTCATGTACATGCATTAAACGTGGTTTTCCTACTGTTGGGAGTTCACATGCTTATCCGGGACAACACTTCATGTACATGCATTAAACATGGTTTTCCTACTGTTGGGAGTTTACATGCTTATCTGGGACAACACTTCATGTACATGCATTAAACATGGTTTTCCTACTGTTGGGAGTTCACATGCTTATCTGGGACAACACTTCATGTACATGCATTAAACACGGTTTTCCTACTGTTGGGAGTTCACATGCTTATCTGGGACAACACTTCATGTACATGCATTAAACATGGTTTTCCTACTGTTGGGAGTTCACATGCTTATCTGGGACAACACTTCATGTACATGCATTAAACGTGGTTTTCCTACTGTTGGGAGTTCACATGTTTATCTGGGACAACACTTCATGTACATGCATTAAACATGGTTTTCCTACTGTTGGGAGTTCACATGCTTATCTGGGACAACACTTCATGTACATGCATTAAACATGGTTTTCCTACTGTTGGGAGTTCACATGCTTATCTGGGACAACACTTCATGTACATGCATTAAACATGGTTTTCCTACTGTTGGGAGTTCACATGTTTATCTGGGACAACACTTCATGTACATGCATTAAACGTGGTTTTCCTACTGTTGGGAGTTCACATGCTTATCCGGGACAACACTTCATGTACATGCATTAAACATGGTTTTCCTACTGTTAAGAGTTCACATGCTTATCTGGGACAACACTTCATGTACATGCATTAAACATGGTTTTCCTACTGTTGGGAGTTCACATGCTTATCTGGGACAACACTTCATGCACATGCATTAAACATGGTTTTCCTACTGTTGGAAGTTCACATCCTTATCTGGGACAACACTTCATGTACATGCATTAAACATGGTTTTCCTACTGTTTGGAGTTCACATGCTTATCTGGGACAACACTTCATGTACATGCATTAAACACGGTTTTCCTACTGTTGGGAGTTCACATGCTTATCTGGGACAACACTTCATGTACATGCATTAAACATGGTTTTCCTACTGTTGGGAGTTCACATGCTTATCTGGGACAACACTTCATGTACATGCATTAAACATGGTTTTCCTACTGTTTGGAGTTCACATGCTTATCCGGGACAACACTTCATGTACATGCATTAAACATGGTTTTCCTACTGTTGGGAGTTCACATGCTTATCCGGGACAACACTGCATGTACATGCATTAAACATGGTTTTCCTACTGTTGGGAGTTCACATGCTTATCTGGGACAACACTTCATGTACATGCATTAAACATGGTTTTCCTACTGTTGGGAGTTCACATGCTTATCTGGGACAACACTTCATGTACATGCATTAAACATGGTTTTCCTACTGTTGGGAGTTCACATGCTTATCTGGGACAACACTTCATGTACATGCATTAAACATGGTTTTCCTACTGTTGGGAGTTCACGTGCTTATCTGGGACAACACTTCATGTACATGCATTAAACGTGGTTTTCCTACTGTTGGGAGTTCACATGCTTATCTGTGACAACACTTCATGTACATGCATTAAACGTGGTTTTCCTACTGTTGGGAGTTCACATGCTTATCTGTGACAACACTTCATGTACATGCATTAAACGTGGTTTTCCTACTGTTGGGAGTTTACATGCTTATCTGGGACAACACTTCATGTACATGCATTAAACGTGGTTTTCCTACTGTGGCGAGTTCACATGCTTATCTGTGACAACACTTCATGTACATGCATTAAATATGGTTTTCCTACTGTTGGGAGTTCACATGCTTATCTGGGACAACACTTCATGTACATGCATTAAACGTGGTTTTCCTACTGTTTGGAGTTCACATGCTTATCTGGGACAACACTTCATGTACATGCATTAAACATGGTTTTCCTACTGTTTGGAGTTCACATGCTTATTTGGGACAGCACTTCATGTACATGCATTAAACATGGTTTTCCTACTGTTAAGAGTTCACATGCTTATCTGGGACAACACTTCATGTACATGCATTAAACGTGGGTTTCCTACTGTTTGGAGTTCACATGCTTATCTGGGACAACACTTCATGTACATGCATTAAACATGGTTTTCCTACTGTTTGGAGTTCACATGCTTATCTGGGACAGCACTTCATGTACATGCATTAAACATGGTTTTCCTACTGTTGGGAGTTCACATGCTTATCTGGGACAACACTTCATGTACATGCATTAAACATGGTTTTCCTACTGTTGGGAGTTCACATGTTTATCTGGGACAACACTTCATGTACATGCATTAAACATGGTTTTCCTACTGTTGGGAGTTCACGTGCTTATCTGGGACAACACTTCATGTACATTCATTAAACGTGGTTTTCCTACTGTTGGGAGTTCACATGCTTATCTGTGACAACACTTCATGTACATGCATTAAATGTGGTTTTCCTACTGTTGGGAGTTCACATGCTTATCTGGGACAACACTTCATGTACATGCATTAAACGTGGTTTTCCTACTGTTGGGAGTTTACATGCTTATCTGGGACAACACTTCATGTACATGCATTAAACGTGGTTTTCCTACTGTGGCGAGTTCACATGCTTATCTGTGACAACACTTCATGTACATGCATTAAATATGGTTTTCCTACTGTTGGGAGTTCACATGCTTATCTGGGACAACACTTCATGTACATGCATTAAACATGGTTTTCCTACTGTTGGGAGTTCACATGCTTATCTGGGACAACACTTCATGTACATGCATTAAACATGGTTTTCCTACTGTTGGGAGTTCACATGCTTATCTGGGACAACACTTCATGTACATGCATTAAACATGGTTTTCCTACTGTTGGGAGTTCACATGCTTATCTGTGACAACACTTCATGTACATGCATTAAACGTGGTTTTCCTACTGTTGGGAATTTACATGCTTATCTGGGACAACACTTCATGTACATGCACTAAACGTGGTTTTCCTACTGTGGCGAGTTCACATGCTTATCTGTGACAACACTTCATGTACATGCATTAAATATGGTTTTCCTACTGTTGGGAGTTCACATGCTTATCTGGGACAACACTTCATGTACATGCATTAAACATGGTTTTCCTACTGTTTGGAGTTAACATGCTTATCTGGGACAACACTTCATGTACATGCATTAAACATGGTTTTCCTACTGTTGGGAGTTCACATGTTTATCTGGGACAACACTTCATGTACATGCATTAAACGTGGTTTTCCTACTGTTGGGAGTTCACATGCTTATCCGGGACAACACTTCATGTACATGCATTAAACATGGTTTTCCTACTGTTGGGAGTTTACATGCTTATCTGGGACAACACTTCATGTACATGCATTAAACATGGTTTTCCTACTGTTGGGAGTTCACATGCTTATCTGGGACAACACTTCATGTACATGCATTAAACACGGTTTTCCTACTGTTGGGAGTTCACATGCTTATCTGGGACAACACTTCATGTACATGCATTAAACATGGTTTTCCTACTGTTGGGAGTTCACATGCTTATCTGGGACAACACTTCATGTACATGCATTAAACGTGGTTTTCCTACTGTTGGGAGTTCACATGCTTATCTGGGACAGCACTTCATGTACATGCATTAAACATGGTTTTCCTACTGTTGGGAGTTCACATGCTTATCTGGGACAACACTTCATGTACATGCATTAAACATGGTTTTCCTACTGTTGGGAGTTCACATGTTTATCTGGGACAACACTTCATGTACATGCATTAAACATGGTTTTCCTACTGTTGGGAGTTCACGTGCTTATCTGGGACAACACTTCATGTACATTCATTAAACGTGGTTTTCCTACTGTTGGGAGTTCACATGCTTATCTGTGACAACACTTCATGTACATGCATTAAATGTGGTTTTCCTACTGTTGGGAGTTCACATGCTTATCTGGGACAACACTTCATGTACATGCATTAAACGTGGTTTTCCTACTGTTGGGAGTTTACATGCTTATCTGGGACAACACTTCATGTACATGCATTAAACGTGGTTTTCCTACTGTGGCGAGTTCACATGTTTATCTGTGACAACACTTCATGTACATGCATTAAATATGGTTTTCCTACTGTTGGGAGTTCACATGCTTATCTGGGACAACACTTCATGTACATGCATTAAACATGGTTTTCCTACTGTTGGGAGTTCACATGCTTATCTGGGACAACACTTCATGTACATGCATTAAACATGGTTTTCCTACTGTTGGGAGTTCACATGCTTATCTGGGACAACACTTCATGTACATGCATTAAACATGGTTTTCCTACTGTTGGGAGTTCACATGCTTATCTGTGACAACACTTCATGTACATGCATTAAACGTGGTTTTCCTACTGTTGGGAATTTACATGCTTATCTGGGACAACACTTCATGTACATGCACTAAACGTGGTTTTCCTACTGTGGCGAGTTCACATGCTTATCTGTGACAACACTTCATGTACATGCATTAAATATGGTTTTCCTACTGTTGGGAGTTCACATGCTTATCTGGGACAACACTTCATGTACATGCATTAAACATGGTTTTCCTACTGTTTGGAGTTAACATGCTTATCTGGGACAACACTTCATGTACATGCATTAAACATGGTTTTCCTACTGTTGGGAGTTCACATGTTTATCTGGGACAACACTTCATGTACATGCATTAAACGTGGTTTTCCTACTGTTGGGAGTTCACATGCTTATCCGGGACAACACTTCATGTACATGCATTAAACATGGTTTTCCTACTGTTGGGAGTTTACATGCTTATCTGGGACAACACTTCATGTACATGCATTAAACATGGTTTTCCTACTGTTGGGAGTTCACATGCTTATCTGGGACAACACTTCATGTACATGCATTAAACACGGTTTTCCTACTGTTGGGAGTTCACATGCTTATCTGGGACAACACTTCATGTACATGCATTAAACATGGTTTTCCTACTGTTGGGAGTTCACATGCTTATCTGGGACAACACTTCATGTACATGCATTAAACGTGGTTTTCCTACTGTTGGGAGTTCACATGTTTATCTGGGACAACACTTCATGTACATGCATTAAACATGGTTTTCCTACTGTTGGGAGTTCACATGCTTATCTGGGACAACACTTCATGTACATGCATTAAACATGGTTTTCCTACTGTTGGGAGTTCACATGCTTATCTGGGACAACACTTCATGTACATGCATTAAACATGGTTTTCCTACTGTTGGGAGTTCACATGTTTATCTGGGACAACACTTCATGTACATGCATTAAACGTGGTTTTCCTACTGTTGGGAGTTCACATGCTTATCCGGGACAACACTTCATGTACATGCATTAAACATGGTTTTCCTACTGTTAAGAGTTCACATGCTTATCTGGGACAACACTTCATGTACATGCATTAAACATGGTTTTCCTACTGTTGGGAGTTCACATGCTTATCTGGGATAACACTTCATGCACATGCATTAAACATGGTTTTCCTACTGTTGGAAGTTCACATCCTTATCTGGGACAACACTTCATGTACATGCATTAAACATGGTTTTCCTACTGTTTGGAGTTCACATGCTTATCTGGGACAACACTTCATGTACATGCATTAAACACGGTTTTCCTACTGTTGGGAGTTCACATGCTTATCTGGGACAACACTTCATGTACATGCATTAAACATGGTTTTCCTACTGTTGGGAGTTCACATGCTTATCTGGGACAACACTTCATGTACATGCATTAAACATGGTTTTCCTACTGTTTGGAGTTCACATGCTTATCGACGACAACACTTCATGTACATGCATTAAACATGGTTTTCCTACTGTTGGGAGTTCACATGCTTATCCGGGACAACACTGCATGTACATGCATTAAACATGGTTTTCCTACTGTTGGGAGTTCACATGCTTATCTGGGACAACACTTCATGTACATGCATTAAACATGGTTTTCCTACTGTTGGGAGTTCACATGCTTATCTGGGACAACACTTCATGTACATGCATTAAACATGGTTTTCCTACTGTTGGGAGTTCACATGCTTATCTGGGACAACACTTCATGTACATGCATTAAACATGGTTTTCCTACTGTTGGGAGTTCACGTGCTTATCTGGGACAACACTTCATGTACATGCATTAAACGTGGTTTTCCTACTGTTGGGAGTTCACATGCTTATCTGTGACAACACTTCATGTACATGCATTAAACGTGGTTTTCCTACTGTTGGGAGTTCACATGCTTATCTGTGACAACACTTCATGTACATGCATTAAACGTGGTTTTCCTACTGTTGGGAGTTTACATGCTTATCTGGGACAACACTTCATGTACATGCATTAAACGTGGTTTTCCTACTGTGGCGAGTTCACATGCTTATCTGTGACAACACTTCATGTACATGCATTAAATATGGTTTTCCTACTGTTGGGAGTTCACATGCTTATCTGGGACAACACTTCATGTACATGCATTAAACGTGGTTTTCCTACTGTTGGGAGTTCACATGCTTATCTGGGACAACACTTCATGTACATGCATTAAACATGGTTTTCCTACTGTTTGGAGTTCACATGCTTATCTGGGACAGCACTTCATGTACATGCATTAAACATGGTTTTCCTACTGTTAAGAGTTCACATGCTTATCTGGGACAACACTTCATGTACATGCATTAAACGTGGTTTTCCTACTGTTTGGAGTTCACATGCTTATCTGGGACAACACTTCATGTACATGCATTAAACATGGTTTTCCTACTGTTTGGAGTTCACATGCTTATCTGGGACAGCACTTCATGTACATGCATTAAACATGGTTTTCCTACTGTTGGGAGTTCACATGCTTATCTGGGACAACACTTCATGTACATGCATTAAACATGGTTTTCCTACTGTTGGGAGTTCACATGTTTATCTGGGACAACACTTCATGTACATGCATTAAACATGGTTTTCCTACTGTTGGGAGTTCACGTGCTTATCTGGGACAACACTTCATGTACATGCATTAAACGTGGTTTTCCTACTGTTGGGAGTTCACATGCTTATCTGTGACAACACTTCATGTACATGCATTAAACGTGGTTTTCCTACTGTTGGGAGTTCACATGCTTATCTGGGACAACACTTCATGTACATGCATTAAACGTGGTTTTCCTACTGTTGGGAGTTTACATGCTTATCTGGGACAACACTTCATGTACATGCATTAAACGTGGTTTTCCTACTGTGGCGAGTTCACATGCTTATCTGTGACAACACTTCATGTACATGCATTAAATATGGTTTTCCTACTGTTGGGAGTTCACATGCTTATCTGGGACAACACTTCATGTACATGCATTAAACATGGTTTTCCTACTGTTGGGAGTTTCACATGCTTATCTGGGACAACACTTCATGTACATGCATTAAACATGGTTTTCCTACTGTTTGGAGTTCACATGTTTATCTGGGACAACACTTCATGTACATGCATTAAACATGGTTTTCCTACTGTTCGGAGTTCACATGCTTATCTGGGACAACACTTCATGTACATGCATTAAACATGGTTTTCCTACTGTTGGCGAGTTCACATGCTTATCTGGGACAACACTTCATGTACATGCTATTAAACATGGTTTTCCTACTGTTGGGAGTTCACATGCTTATCTGGGACAACACTTCATGTACATGCATAAACATGGTTTTTCCTACTGTTGGGAGTTCACATGCTTATCTGTGACAACACTTCATGTACATGCATTTTAAACGTGGTTTTCCTACTGTTGGGAATTTACATGCTTATCTGGGACAAACACTTCATGTACATGCACTAAACGTGGTTTTCCTACTGTGGCGAGTTCACATGCTTATCTGTGACAACACTTCATGTACATGCATTAAATATGGTTTCCTACTGTTGGGAGTTCACATGCTTATCTGGGACAACACTTCATGTACATGCATTAAACATGGTTTTCCTACTGTTGGGAGTAACATGCTTATCTGGGACAACACTTCATGTACATGCATTAAACATGGTTTTCCTACTGTTGGGAGTTCACATGTTTATCTGGGACAACACTTCATGTACATGCATTAAACGTGGTTTTCCTACTGTTGGGAGTTCACATGCTTATCCGGGACAACACTTCATGTACATGCATTAAACATGGTTTTCCTACTGTTGGGAGTTTACATGCTTATCTGGGACAACACTTCATGTACATGCATTAAACATGGTTTTCCTACTGTTGGGAGTTCACATGCTTATCTGGGACAACACTTCATGCACATGCATTAAACATGGTTTTCCTACTGTTGGGAGTTCACATGCTTATCTGGGACAACACTTCATGTACATGCATTAAACATGGTTTTCCTACTGTTTGGAGTTCACATGCTTATCCGGGACAACACTTCATGTACATGCATTAAACATGGTTTTCCTACTGTTGGGAGTTCACATGCTTATCCGGGACAACACTGCATGTACATGCATTAAACATGGTTTTCCTACTGTTGGGAGTTTACATGCTTATCTGTGACAACACTTCATGTACATGCATTAAACATGGTTTTCCTACTGTTGGGAGTTTACATGCTTATCTGTGACAACACTTCATGTACATGCATTAAACGTGGTTTTCCTACTGTTGGGAGTTCACATGCTTATCTGTGACAACACTTCATGTACATGCATTAAACGTGGTTTTCCTACTGTTGGGAGTTTACATGCTTATCTGGGACAACACTTCATGTACATGCATTAAAGGTGGTTTTCCTACTGTGGCGAGTTCACATGCTTATCTGTGACAACACTTCATGTACATGCATTAAATATGGTTTTCCTACTGTTGGGAGTTCACATGCTTATCTGGGACAACACTTCATGTACATGCATTAAACATGGTTTTCCTACTGTTGGGAGTTCACATGCTTATCTGGGACAACACTTCATGTACATGCATTAAACATGGTTTTCCTACTGTTGGGAGTTCACATGCTTATCTGGGACAACACTTCATGTACATGCATTAAACATGGTTTTCCTACTGTTGGGAGTTCACATGTTTATCTGGGACAACACTTCATGTACATGCATTAAACATGGTTTTCCTACTGTTTGGAGTTCACATGCTTATCTGGGACAACACTTCATGTACATGCATTAAACATGGTTTTCCTACTGTTTGGAGTTCACATGCTTATCTGGGACAACACTTCATGTACATGCATTAAACATGGTTTTCCTACTGTTGGGAGTTCACATGTTTATCTGGGACAACACTTCATGTACATGCATTAAACATGGTTTTCCTACTGTTTGGAGTTCACATGCTTATCTGGGACAACACTTCATGTACATGCATTAAACATGGTTTTCCTACTGTTGGGAGTTCACATGCTTATCTGGGACAACACTTCATGTACATGCATTAAACATGGTTTTCCTACTGTTGGGAGTTCACATGTTTATCTGGGACAACACTTCATGTACATGCATTAAACATGGTTTTCCTACTGTTGGGAGTTCACATGTTTATCTGGGACAACACTTCATGTACATGCATTAAACATGGTTTTCCTACTGTTGGGAGTTCACATGCTTATCTGGGACAACACTTCATGTACATGCAATGGTTTTCCTACTGTTGGGAGTTCACATGCTTATCTGGGACAACACTTCATGTACATGCATTAAACATGATTTTCCTACTGTTGGGAGTTCACATGCTTATCTGGGACAACACTTCATGTACATGCATTAAACATGGTTTTCCTACTGTTGGGAGTTCACATGCTTATCTGGGACAACACTTCATGTACACGCATTAAACATGGTTTTCCTACTGTTGGGAGTTCACATGCTTATCCGGGTCAACACTTCATGTACATGCATTAAACATGGTTTTCCTACTGTTGGGAGTTCACATGCTTATCCGGGACAACACTTCATGTACATGCATTAAACATGGTTTTCCTACTGTTGGGAGTTCACATGCTTATCTGTGACAACACTTCATGTACATGCATTAAACGTGGTTTTTCCAGAGCACGGCCTATATTTTTGTTATTTGTGTTGTAGGTAACTTTGGAGACCGCTACTTTGGCACTGACTTCACGGCTGACAGACAAGAACCACCAATGGCATCTTGACAATGCCTACCTGCCACATTGTGCATCTGACAACACACCTTCATTATCATCATCATCAAGCAATTCTAGATAATCGATATAATAAAATATTATTTAATACCTAGTTGATGTAATTACTTATAGGAGCTATGATTGTTTTGCAATTTTTCACATAATTTGATTATAATAAACGTGGAAAATATTTCAAACATCATTTCTGCGTATCATCACTGAATATTAACTTTGAACTTTATGTTTTGCAAATTAATTAAAATTAGCCTCGCTCTAGGAACACAGGGCTTAATCAACTTGCATAAAGTGTCATCCCAGATAAGCCTGTGCTGTCTGCACAGGCTAATCAGCAGTGACACTTTCCCCTTATTTGTATTTTTTGTAAACAGGAAATCTGTTCTTAACAAAATTCCAGCATAAGCTGAAAGTGTCAGCCCTGTTTAACCTGTGGAAACTGCGCAGGCTAATCAGGGACTACACTTTACGCACAGGCATTAAGCCCTGTTTTCCAGAGTGAGACTAAAATCTTATTTATGGGATTCAACTGTTTTATCAAGTCATTATTTGCCCTGGAATGCTTAACAAGATATTATGTTTTTTATTTTCTGTACCTACAAGGCTATGTGCATAATGTGTAGATGTGTAGGTTTGAGTTAAAGCTAACAATATATTATTGTTCTTAAATATTGTTGTATCATTTTGAGGTAATCATTTAATATTGAAGATGTGTTACATAAAGTTTATCTAAAAATGTGTTCAGTAATCAAATGTCTTTTTTCAAGAAATTTCACATAAGTCAACTAAACAATGATATTTTTATAATTTTACAGAGATTTGTGTTTGACTGTGGGTTGTCAATTATTTTATCCTCCTGGTATGTCCAGGTTTCTTTTAAATTAATAATTTAATCCAAAGAAAATGTTCATGAATCGTTTCTGTTGTCTTAATGTCATAATAATTTGAAATGTAACCAAGGAATTCTGTAATCAGGTAATTGTCATGTTAATATGTCAATAATAATTTTTTGCTATTTAAAAAATTCAGAATGTGTAAAAGCCAATTTTTTATGCTCCCCCAAAATTTATTTTGGGGGGAGCATATAGTCGCCGCTTCGTCTGTCCGTGTGTGTGTGTGTCCGTCCGTCTTTGCACAATTTTTACCCGGGCTATTTCTCAGCAACTAATGACCGGAATTAAATGAAACTTTATGGGAAGCTTCACTACCAAAAGGAGATGTGCATATTATCAGCGGGTTCTGGTTGGATGAGTTATGGCCCTTTGAAATTTTCTATAAAAAAATTCTTGTCCCCCCAACTACTGTGCCCTCAAGACGTCTCCTTTTATCTGAATATATAGTGCAATATTGTGACAAAAAAACCTTTGGGGAGCATCACCCATCTCCGACGGTTTCATGTTTGTTAAAAATATGTTCCAAATTCTGAACAAATATCAGCCACTCTGGGACAAATGCACTCTTAAATGCATAAAGTGTAGTACCAGACTAGCCTGTGAAGTGCACGCACACACAGGTTAATCAGGGAATACATTTTCCGCTTTTATGGAATTTTTGATTTAAAGGAAGTCTCTTCTAAACAAATATCCAGTCCAGGCAGAAAGTGTCAGCCATGATTAGCCTGTGCCTCAGTCAATAATACATGCTAGTATTTACCTTTTTATCAGTGTATATTATAGTATTATAGCAAAGTATTATCATTAGGTGAGTAAACGAAACAAATGATACAAAACTATGTACTTTGGGTGACCAGGGACGTATTCTCACCATCATTTAAACTTTAAATTGTCACTGTTGTATTGTACGCTTTGCATCAACAATGTGACACATTGTCATCCCAGATTGCCTTTGCTATTACACATTAACTGTTCACTCATTGCTTTTTCAGACTCCATTAAATGGTATCCCATCGTGTATAACATTATGATGAATATCACAAATATCTTCATTTGGGTCATTTGTTAGTATACCCTAAACATGAATTATTCTGAACAAACATCAGACGAGTCATTCCTTTAATGTAGAACATGCTCAAGTGTGAACTGTTCTTGCTTCGAAAATGTTGTATGAAACCAATTATTTACATAAACGCATCTAGATTTTTGCAAATTAATTTTGATTTGTATGAATACATTTTTCTTAAGAATGGAAATCCATGATTGTAAAGGGCTTAAAAGTATAAGGGTTGTTACTCTTCAGTATTTACAGAGTAATAATTAGCCTTTGTTTTATGATCATTTTGATTGCATTTCTTCATCAGTATAAAAGGGCTTTGGAATGTACTTCATGTTATGTTAGAGATCTTGCAGAGGAAGTTGAATTACACTTTCTTCTTTATAAACATGTCTTTGTTAGCATTTATTGTTAATTGCAACAATCTCATTCATTTAAATTCATTTATTCTGGAAAAATTGGATTTATTAAATGTTCCATTCATCACAAATTTTAACCTTTTTTCTATCAAAATGTGTTAAAATATCTCTTATTTTAGTTTAGTGCAATTTAAGCTATTTATATGGTGTTTTAACAGTAATCAAAGTGTGTAAAATATGTTTTAAGTGTTTTCATTTGTAATGTCATAATTACCGTGCCTGTTTTTAACACAGAATAGGTTATAAGAGGCATTTTTATAACACATATTTAAGGTTTACAGTATCGTTTAGCTTAATTTTGAACTGTCTGTATAATTTTGACTGACTTTGAAAGAAACCTGTTATGTTATAACCATTGCCCAATATCGATTTCCAAAGTGTGCAACGTGATGTGTTTTTTTTCCAAAATTATTTTGTAAATATTTTCCAGTGTGTTTTGAATGAAAAAATGTGATATTTCTTCTCTTTCCAATGATGTACCAGCATAATAAATGGAAGCTAACACAATTTATATTTTTATTGTTGGGCTTTTGTCATGGTAACCAAAAATTGTAAGAAAATACTGTTGAATTGATAATATGTGTACTGCTGCAAGTAGCAATAGTGTTATTAATTATTTTATCATAATGTTAATTGTGCGAATTTTATGGTAAATTATATTTTTATATTACAAGATATACTGGAAGATTTTGTATGTGATAATTAAATTCGATTTTAAGTGTTGTAATATTAATTTCAGCTAAAGTTCTGTTGATTGAGTATGCTGTTGGTATTGTGTGAGATTGACTCCAAAAATGTATGATCCAGTATGCGAAAACCAAATCGATCAACACTTACGTCTTTCGGCCATCTTGACAACATGTTGAATCTCAGTGAATTGATGTCATTTTACATTTTCCTGATTTGATTGTTAAACCACAGCAACCTCACAAGGTGTGAATGATTAATAAGATGAATGAATGTTCAACACTTGTTTATTAAAGAACACCCTCTGAAAATCAGATAGCCTCTAAAAGGTTTAATACAAATAACGGTATATTTTGATCTTTCTAACAAGTGGGTTTGATGTGATCTAAATTGTTTGATAATGAGTATCATATACATTTTACTGGAATCAGATTTTTGTTTGTAAGCAAATAAAACAGATTTTTTGTCACAATGTCAAGCATATATTGTCACATAACTTATGGATTTAGAAATATATGTTAATGAATGAGTGAAGCATTTGTAAAACATAAACATTTAAACAGGAAGCTGTTAATTCTGCTGTTCATAATATGCTGTAGTTGTTTAATTTTATGTAAGGTATATACTTGTATAATTAAATCCAACTTATGGACAAAATGCAGATGTCCAACATCATAACATCAAGCCTGATTGTTTAAAAACATTTCTAATAGGTATGTGTTTTTGATGTGTGCCATTGCCTTAGGTTTAGTTAATTTGGAAATCAAGGTAACTTGTTGTTCTACTGAATGTCACTTTATGTAAATCTACTTGTGGGTGTTGTTTGAATGCAAATCTTCTATGAAATGTTTAAGAAATTTTGAAAAATGCTCTAAGGTCCTAACTGAAAAGCCACTGTCTTTCAAATTGTTGTTCATTGTCATGTGTCCCACGGAAGATTTTATTGGTCATAATCATATTTTATATTAATGCGGTATAACATCATAATGTTTCTTGTGATTTTCAGACACAGTTTGTTGCTGTTAATTTATATAAAGCAACATGGTGGTATCACATTCAAATTACTGTAAAATTATAGGCTAGTATCTTTTTATGCCCCCGGATCGAATGATCGGGGGTATATTGTTTTTTGCCTGTCTCTCTGTCATTGTCTGTCTGTCTGTCATTGTATGTGTAAAAAAACTTTAAACTTGGGCATAACTTTTGCAATATTGAAGATACCAACTTGATATTTGGCATGCATGTGTATCTCATGGAGCTGCACATTTTGAGTGGTGAAAGGTCATGGTCATCCTTCAAGGTCAAATATATGGCTTTAAAGCGGTGTAGTAGGAGGCTTGGTGTTTCACAGCTCTTGTTTGTATGTGTTATAATCCTACATGTATATATCCATCATCTATCACAAATATAACTGCCAGCTACTCTCCTTGATTCTCTTCTAAGCATGAAGTTATCATTTTGGTTGTTAATCAATAAAATTTACATTGTGGTTTAATTGTTGAAATCAGTTCATGTTTGTGTTAGGTTCACATAATTGGTTGCCAATAATTTTCATAAGCAATAATGTGTATATCAACATAGCTGTATTTTTTTGCATCTGTTTTGTTTAAAAAACAAATAACTAGATTGTGGAAAGCAATGATTTTAATAGCATTTTATTAATTTATTATAAATCCATCTATACATCTAGAACTGTATTGCTATACATCTTTATTTTTTGGTTGCACTTGTATCATTCATAAGATGATTTACAATGTATTGTTTGTTTAATGTCATTTGTAATATGTTTATGTTTAATACGTATTTGATTTTCAAGAATTGAGAATGTTTTTATTACAAATAAAAAAACTGTTTCAAGTTGTAATCACAATTATTATAACCTAAATGATTTTTATGCCCCCCTTCGAAGAAGAGGGGGTATATTGTTTTGCTTATGTCGGTCCGTATGTCTGACCGTCCATCCACCAGATGGTTTCCGAATGATAACTCAAGAACGCTTAGGCCTAGGATCATGAAACTTCATAGATACATTGATCATGACTCGCAGATGACCCCTATTGATTTTGAGGTCAAAGGTCAAGGTCACGGTGACCCAAAATAGTAAAATGGTTTCTGGATGATTACTCAAGAACGCTTATGCCAAGGTTCATGAAACTTCATAGGTACATTAATAATGACTCCCTATTTATTTTCAGGTCACTCGGTCAAAGGTCAAGGTCACGGTGACCCGAAATAGTAAAATGGTTTCCGGATGATTACTCAAGAACGATTATGCCTAGGATCGTGAAACTTCATAGGTACATTGATCATGACTCGCAGATGACCCTCAATGATTTTCAGGTCAAAGGTCAAGGTTACGGTGACTCGACTTAAAAAAACGGTTTTCGGATGATTACTCAAGAACGCTTACGCCTAGGATCATGAAACATCATAGGTATATTGATCATGACTCGCAGATGACCCCTATTGACTTTCAGGTCACTAGGTCAAAGGTCACGGTGACTTGACACAGTAAAATGGTTTCCGGATGATAACACAAGAAAGCTTACGCCTAGGATCATGAAACTTAATAGGTACATTGATCATGACTCGGAGATGACCCCTATTGATTTTCCGGTCACTAGGTCAAAGGTCAAGGTCACAGTGCCAAACGTATTCACACAATGGCTGCCACTACAAATGACAGCCCATATGGGGGACATGCATGTTTTACAAACAGCCCTTGTTTTCATAAATATATTATAAGCATCACTTAATTGTTCTTCTTATTAGAAAAAAGCAGTTGATTTATATGTTTCTGTCTTACAAGTTAAAAGTAGTTTTTCGATATTAGACTTCATTTCAATATTATATTTTACTACTTGTTTGTATAGAAGTATTTTCTGTAAATAACGTTCATTAGATGATTTCTATGTGCCTGTTCAATACATTGTGTAAATAGTGTCATTCTAGTTTTATATAGTAGTGCGTAATATAAGGAATATTATCAAACAATTATTTTAAGTAGTTGTGTAATTAATGGTAGTTCTATCATTTGATGATATCAGTTTATAAATACATGTTCTTATTTGAGCAATATCTTCCCAGTCATCTGTGCAATTATTATTCTACCACAGTCGCACAGGCATGCACATTAGTTTGAGAAGGGAGCTTACCATGGGTTATTATCCGGATATCCCAATGGATGTTTAAAGTGACGTCAATTTGATTGTCCGCGCACTGTTTATGAATGAAGACGAGGCAATTTGATTTTCATTGTTGTGGTGATGAGGAAAAGTGAAGGACATTCGATTAATGTAATTCTCATTTATTACCTTTAAATCACGGGTAACTTATTAATGAAATCATGTTAGAATTGAAATAATTGATGGGTAACAGTTGGTTATTGCGGAAATAATAAACGGTATGTCGTTCAGATGCTTGTTATCAAACTACTCGGGCTACGCCCTCATGCTTTAATTTCTACGCATCAGAACTCCATACCGTTGGTTATTACCGCAATAACCAACTGGTACCCGTCGATTACTTCTTAATTAAATGTTAATGTTAACTAATGTATTAAAGCACATTTTATCTTTACTCCAACCTTGCAACTACCCAGGCAATTTTTTCATTGTCACTATATAATCTTTAGAGTGATTTAATTGAAATGCACAACATGTGAAAATACCAATGCAATAATTTCTTAATTTGCCAAGTGTTTCAGTGTGTCAAAAAATACACATGTAACATTACTTTAGTACAGTGTAATAATTCTTCATATTTAAATAATTGCTTTGTGTTCTAATGTTTCCACATACATGGCAGTACAGTGATATTTAAGTTGATGTTGTCTACACGTTGATGATAAAAGATATTTTTGCATTTAAAGATGTTCAGGGTGATAGTTTATTAATTTACTCTAGGGTTTTCTTTATTTTACATGGTTTTATCATTGCCCTATGAAATACTATGATTGTACATACATGTATATCAATATATCAAGGTGTCATTTTATGCCTGAATGCGCATGTATACATATGTTATACAAGGTTGTCATGTAAAACAGGCTTTGATGCTTATGGGTCTCAATAAAATACGAGAACATTCGAGTTCTGTTAAAGAGTTTTGACTCTTCTTTATTCGGCAATGAAGCGACGGAACCAAAGTTCCCTACATATACCCTATGCCCTTTGATCAATGATCAAGTGATAACGGAATATACAGAGTTGGTTTCGATATTAGCCTCAGTTTGACTTCAGTATTGTGATTTATTGTTGACCACCAAGTGGTAGGTCTAATTTTATCGCCTCGGAAAAAGTGGCTTAAAGCATGTGCATAAATGATAAAGAGTCGTCCCAGATAAGCCCTTGCAGTCCACAGCACTTTCCGCTTGTATTTTTCGTTTAAAGTGACCTTTTCACGTGTTGGTAAATTGACAAAATTTAAAAAAAAAATGTTTCAAATTTGCAAATTTTCTTTGTAGTAATGATATTTGTGAGGAAATTGTAATCCTGAACATAAACCATGCTCTAAAATATCCATTATGCATCTTTTGACGAATTAAAAACCTGAAAATTAGGCGTTGCAAAGCGAAACCATTGAATAATTTGGACTTCTGTTATTGTCGTTATATTGTGTGACACTACAAGAATTGCTTATATAAAGTATAAAATTCGGCATTCATTGTATGAGCACGGATGGCTGAGTGGTCTAAGCTGTAGACTTTTACCCCAGGGGTCAGTGGTTCGAGCCCAGTTGAGGGTTACTTTGTTTTCTTTAATTTTATTCTTGCTTTTTACTTGTGCTTTATAGATCGGATGTTTAAATTTATCAATATAAAGCATTTACTGACAAACTTCAATACATGCCAAAATCCATGACAATGTCCCTTTAAAGGAAGTCTATTCTTAGCAAAAATCTAGTTATACGGGAAGTGTCTTTGCTGATTCACCTTCGCGGACCGCACAGGCTTATCTGGGACGATACTTTACACACGTTCATTAAGCCCCATTTTGCCAGAGTGCGGCTCAATTACATTACATGTGCATAAACAATGACGGAGGTTTTTGATGCAGGCCCGAGTTGTCTGGCGTATGTCGCGTATTTAAAAAAATCAACTGAAAATCTTAGTCCAGTGTTTAAAACTTGGCACAGTTTAGCAATCATCTAATTGTATACGATGGACAGGCCATGGTTCTGTCCATGAGCAAATACAAATATTAAGCATTAATAATTTTATTTGCGCACTTCAAAACTTAACATGCGTAGTAAAGGCACTAACAATTCTTTGCATTGATATATATAAATATACCTTCAAGAGTGTTTTTGATGCTGATTTTTCAGCCATTATTGGGTTTATTCCCAACGAAAAAAGTATAATTTTTTCAAATCCAGTCCAAAACTCCCGCCTAGACAACCATGATTTTAAGTACCGGTACTTATTTACTGAACAGATTTATCATGTAAAATAATTTTCTCCAGTTAAGAGTAAATTAAGGCTCAAATTCCCAATTTCACGTTATAGGTCATATTCTTCTAAATGAAAAATCTTTGCAAACGAATTTAACATTATTGTGTAGTTTTACAAATTGCACATCGCACACTAACACTGGCAATACACATATAACTAAATGCATAAATAATATACTGAATCAAACAATCTCCACAATCAAATAAGCACTCGGCCTCACTCAAAACACGTCTGCAATTCTGGCCAAGATTTCTAGAATAGTCTCGTCAATCTCGACAGAGGGCGCTACAAAGCGAGACTTCGCGCTGTCGGCAAGCGCGCGTCGAGTCTCGCGCTCTAGAATAATAGCGGCCTCCACCACTGACAGGATATTCGTGTGGGTGACGCCCTCGACGGCAAAGGTCACGTGGAGCTGGTCGGCGAGCTTTCGGCGGTAAAACTCGCCGGTGTCTCCTGGAAGTTTGGGGTCATCGAATTTCCCCTCCAGGTACATGAGCGCTTCCCGGATGTTGGCGAGGCGGCGTATGGCGCACATGCCCGTGTTGTTTAACATCAGCAGGATCCTCTCCTGTGCCACCGAGGCGATCCGATTGAGCGCAGTTACCACCGACATCCGGTCCGGCTTGAAGTCGAAAGAGCGGAAGCGCGACTCCGGCTGCTTGACTAGTTGGTAGTTGACGTGGTACGACATCTGTAATAAACATATGCTGTTCGCGTGATTTGGTATTTACCAGTATTTCGGATATGGCTTCAGCGACGAAGCCAAAATAAGCATATTTATATAACTATTTCGTCATAAATTTACTTGTTTGTCACATCTATTATGACAGCGAATCAACGACAACAAAAACAAAGAAATGTCATAGTCTTAAACTAAATATATAACTCCCTGAATGGATGGTATGTAGAGAAATTTGAACCGGTTCTCGGCTATTTCAGAACAAGTCGCACAAACCGCGATTTAATAAGAGCCATGATCTTTGTGAAAACGCGGTTTAATGCATGTGCGTAAAGTTTTGTGCCAGATTAGCCCCGTGAAGTCCGCACAGGCTTATCGGCGATCACGATTTCCGCCTAAACTGGATTTTCGCTTAGAGACTTCCTTTAAACGAAAAATACCATACAAGCGGAAAGTTTTGTCCCTGATGAGCCAGTGAAGGACATTGTACACGCACATGCATTAATGCCCGTTTTCCCAGAGCGCAACTAATAAGTATAGCAGTACTTGTTAGGCTCTAAATATAATATAAGTATTAAGCTATTTTTTAACATAAATGAATACTTCCTCACGAATTTAACAACATCAAACGTATCACTTTGTGATGTCAAAGGTCCAATGTATTGGGCAAAATTAAGTAGCGCTACGAAAGTCAGTATTTGTCAAAAATAGTCAGTAAATAGTACCGAACACTTATTTTACCTGTATTTATATCGAGTTGTAAACATGTGACTGAATACATGCGTTTAGCATGGGGAAAAGTCTGCCTTTGTGTGCGTCCGTTTTGCTGTCTCAACAACAGCATACAGATCTACATTATTTATAAACAAAATAATGCCTCTATAATGTTCTCAACTCGGCATTAAAATTAAATGATAGTTGATGAACTTTCAGCTTAAGTCAGAGAAATATTTTAGCTTTGAAAAACGGCCTTTTGTTGTAATTAATCCATACTAACCATGCCTGTAAGTAGTAGCAAAAGATTGAGAATTTAGCAGCAACATCAACAACAGTAATTGACCGTAATATAAGAGTCACATACAAACCGAGTAGGAAATACTGTAACATTCGCTATAGTCACCCGCGTTTTGAACCTCCACGACATTATAAGTGTCATTATTTAAGTCGCAATTATCGACAGAATTGTCATCGCAAACAATATTATAATCATTTTAGACTGATTTCTGCCATATTGTCGTTGTTGCGTGTTTGTTGCTGTGAATGTCACCAACATGACCAATCGCCAGAACGACAAAATGGTCGAAATTCGTAAAAATTGCCGTTCTGGTATGTTGTCGTGTTGGACCTTCAGACCCGCTAACTTGAAAGAACGCCAGAGCAACGAGAGCGGCGACAAATATCAGGACGCTCGTATCGACACCCTTGCTATCGTTCTGACGGGTGTACTTTCCGTTACGAATTGGCGACATTCTTCAAATCGGACAACAAGCTAGGGCGATATGTTAGATATTAGCCACCATAAAAACAGTACTCACTGCTTTGCTTCCTTAAAAATATAACTGAAGATAGTTCTTCCTTAGATATATAACTGAAGATAGTTCTTTTACGCGTGAAAAGAACACAAGAATGCAAATATACCAACAAATGTCTCACG